>NC_071095.1:8630998-8678498 GCF_027358695.1 Spea bombifrons
GCACAAATGCCCCCAATTCCTCTTACAATTCCACGTGGTATTCCACTAACATCAAAAGCCAGTAACCCTTTGGCAGCCAGTCTGCGCAGTTGTCCAGCGGGAGGAGAAGGGTTAAATCATTTCAACTTGGAATTCCTCCATAAAACTCATAAAAACGGTGCAGCAGCAGCATGCACCCAGCTTCTGCCTGTCTGCAAACGGTTAATACCCTCGTTCCAGTGCACTTATCCCCAGTAAACTCTCCTATTGCTGGGGCTATAACTTAACTGGGGTAGGGGGGATTCGGGTTTTGTTTTCCATGTGGCAACAAAATAAACAAATAATGAGGGGGCTGAGGGTTCTGGTGTTTTCATGGCTCACCACAACCCTGCATGTATGTATATATATATATGTGCATGGGTTCGGGAATACATAGCCCACAGTCCTGAATGCATATGTATGTGTGCATATATCTATATATATATGTATATATATATATATATATATGTGTGTGTGTGTACATGAAAATAGCCAAATTTATTTATTTTATAGCAATCGTGTATTTACTCACGCATGCTATGCTGAAGCATGCTGAATGTACACACACACACACATATATATATATATATGTGTGTGTGTGTGTGTGTGTGTGTGTGTGTGTGTGTGTGTGTCAGAGTGCGTTTAATCATGTACGACCCAATGTACCACTCACTTGATCAGTCGTATTAATCTTATTTTAACTTTTATTGCATTGATTTAAAACATAATTTATAGTTCATTTTTAAATCAATTTACGTTGTATTTTTAGATCAATTTACATTTTATGTTTAGGCAATTTACCAAAAACAAACACTTTCTTTATTAACAGTATAATCAAGTATAATAATAAACGCGAATATAATATGAATAGAAGACATTTCTGGGGTCCACTGAAAATAGTTTTTTTTTAATCCGCATGTCATATTAAACTGTCTAAAATATCTGTATGTGGATGGAGAGATGGATAGATAGATAGATAGATAGATAGATAGATAGATAGATAGATAGATAGATAGATAGATAGATAGATAGATAGATAGATAGATAGATAGATAGATAGATAGATAGATAGATAGATAGAGAGATAGATAGGATGGATAGATAGATAGATAGATTGATAGATAGATAGATAGATAGATAGATAGATGGATAGATAGATAGATAGATAGATAGATAGATAGATAGATAGATAGATAGATAGATAGATAGATAGATTGATTGATTGATGGATAGATAGATGATGTTTAATTTGCATGCATACAGACTAGAATTGTTAAAAACAATCAACCTTGTACAATATTCATAAAACTTTCTGTTTTTATTTAGGGAAAACACTGAAAATAATAACACATCGTCCAACAAACAGAACCAGCTCTCGCCCCTGGATGGAGGCAAATCACTGATGTCCAGTTCAGAAGAAGAATTTTCTCCTCCACAGAGCCCAGATCAGAACTCAGTTCTCCTACTCCAGGGCAGCCTGGGGCACCCTGGGGCTTCAGCTTATACCCTGAGTGCTTTGGGCTCCTCACAGGGCAGCCACAGCTTGCAGGCCCACCAGCACCAGCTGCAGGACTCTTTGCTGGGACCCCTCACCTCCAGCTTGGTGGATCTAGGATCCTAAAGGACATCTTCACCACCCAGAGACTTCACACTCTGTACATAGCAAGACATTTCATGACTCTGATGCTCCACTCTTTCTCATGGTACTTAACATGTAAAGAAAACAAAATGACTTATTTTTTATTTTATTTTTTTTTCCTTAAAATCAGCCCAGATCTCACTCATCACCTTTAAATGCTCTTACAGATTTTCTGCAATTAGCCAAATGCTCAGGAGATTTAAATGCATCAATTCATCATAAAAAAATAGATTCTGCTCTAAACCCCCCCCCCAATATTGTTCCACAATTTAGACTGTACAAAAAATGATACTATTGTGTTTTATTTATGAATAATTTTTGTTTCTATGAGAAAATTAGCAAAATTGGTTAAGGACAAATTAAAACAGCAATTAAAACTGTGATTGCACCTATTCAATTTTGAATGAGGCTACGTTTACATTTTTTTTTTCACTTTTAGTGTAAAAATATATATATATAAAAAAAAGATTGCAAATTAGTTCCTAATAAAATGCAGTATTAGAAAAAAGAAACAGAAGAAGGTGCGGCTGATGTGTTTTCTTGAAGAAGCAAAATCGAACAAAAATTAACACTACGAATTCTGGATAAATGTGCAAACTGCAACACATTTCTATGTGAAATAACATATTTTTAAAAAAAAAAATTGCAATCATTTTAATGTGGTTTTTTTAAAGGCCATTTTCTCCCCAAGGGTGAAAGACAAGTAAGTGTTCTTAAATAATTATAATTAAAATGTATTAGAAAAGATGTATGAAGAACTCTTAACCCTCTGAGATTTAGAAGCGTGGGCAGAGCGTTTCATTGCTGCCTTTGCGGTTTAAGGGTTAATATTAATGATGCCATCCAAAAGGAAAACAACCAAAAAAAGAGAAATTTAATTTGAACCAGAGGCATTAAATGATGACTGGTTACATGATTGTTCCTTTACCCTTTTGTGGGTTAATTGGGGGTCTATTGGGGGTTTTTTTTTTGGGGGGGGGTGACCAGAGGGACTGGATTAACACCTCCATGTCTTTATACATCCTTAATAATTTTGGATTCTTCACAGTCATGGCATAAAGCAACCTTCCTACCGGCCAAGATAGAGTTTGCGCTAAATATACAGTTTGCGCTAAACTTCTTCAAACACTCGTGATGATCTATTGTGGATACGTTGATTAGATCATCAAACTAAGCAATTGTACAACCAGTTAGACCTTAGGGAACTGCATAAATTAGCTTTCTTTTTTAAATTTATTTTTAATTGAGAAAATAAAATATTTTCTGGATTTTATCTCATTTTTTAGGAAAATTATCGCCTAGAAGTGAATTAATATCCTTGCACCTGAGATAAATATATTGCTGCTTCCTAATTTAAGCCCAATATATCTCCTGATGATCTCTTATCAATAAGCAGGTCATAAACCCTTTTCACTGTTGATTGGAATTGAAAAACAATTAGCATCAATATTCACAAAGCTCTTCTCATATGTTCAAATCCTAGAGTTTTTATAATACTCTATTTGACCCTTTGAGTTCCAGAGGGACTAGTATTTAATTGAACATCCCCTTTGCCTGCAAAATAATTATACTTAAAATAAAAAAAACAGTATTTTTATAATATCTCATTTGACCCCTTGTGTACCGATTAATTGAATTTAGCAGAAAAATAACCCTTGTTCAAATTTTAAAAGAATATATCCCAAGAAAAATTAAACTGAATGCATCATGTTGCTATTTCTCCTATACTTATCTTATTTTTTTTTATTTTTCCAGTAAAAACATTAAAAAAAACAGCATAAATATTTTGCCACTTTGTAATAGTTAGCTTTACTTTTCATAGAATCGATTTTTATTTATTTAATTTTAGTCTCATTTCTATGGTAATAATGGGGATAAAACTTTTTGTGTAACTGTGATATTTATTAAACTGTCAGTAATGTGAAATTCTTGTATTCCTGGTTATTTTTATTTTTTTCAAGATCTTGCAGCCCTTATTTAGCTGTAATTAGCCCCATAATATATAATATATATATACGAATATAACATATAATATATATATAGTATATATAATATACGAATTTTATTCTGACAACAAGCACAGAAAATAGTGATTTCCCCCTCTGGACATCAGAGACATTAGTTCAGCTAAAAGATCCTTTTGCCTGTGTTTTGGATCATTAAATAAGTGTTTATTTAAGTCACATCAGTGTTTACCCTCCTGGCTTTGGGGACATGGATAAATGCCCCCTCTGCAGGAGGGACACTCACCAGGGACATACAGACATTCCCTGCATTCAGGACCAAAAAAAAGCAAATACTCCAGAAAAAGCCTTTCTAGAGTGACTTTTGGCAACTACTGGAGCTTAGATCACAGTGTGAATGGGAGACTGGCTTTATTTTCATTGCAGTTTTTTCATGTCCTTATGTCAACAGATTTAAGTATCTCCTAATTAGTGAATTCAGTGCTGCAGGGGACAAGTAGGATATACACACACATACTAATAAAACACACACTTAATACATGCAAACATACTAAAATACTCTACTTCTGTTTAGTGTAAATTTAGTGGATTTTTCCTACTATTACCAGCAATTCTGGACTGAATTACTATTTTCATTTCTATTAACAACAAATAATAACACATTTTATTTAAGGATGTTGGAATATTGACATTATCACCAGTAATTCTGGACTTAAATACTGTTTTACATTTAATTCACATTTTTTTTAAGGATATTATATTATCAACCATAATTCTGACTTTACTCATTTTTCATTTTAATTTACAAATTATTTATTTAATTTAGTCTCTTGGAATTTTGCTAATATTCATCACCATTCTGGTCTGAATTACTGTTTCAAATTCTATTTACAAATTTTATTTAGGATATCGGAATTTTGCTATTATCACCAGCAAGTTTTGACTGAATAACTGTTTTTATCTTTATTCACAAAATGTATTTAGAATATTAGGATTCTTTCTTTTATAACTAGTAATTATGGACCGAATGGCTGTTCTAAAACCCTAATGATGCTGAATTTTTGGGGCTGGTCATGGGGATCTGAATCCTTTTTGTTTGACAAGTTGCATAAGAAAATATTACTTTTATTGTTTTTTAATTGGAAAGCCTAATTTAACCGATTGATGAATTGTATATAATAATACTAATAATACTCATAATAATAATAATTATAAAGCAAATTTCCAGATATACTATACTTGATCTTGTTCAGTGCCCTTGAGTGGTGGGCTTCTGAATTAGTGGGGGCTATCCAGAATTAGCTTTGGCATAATACTTAACAAATGTGAAAATAAAATTACATTCACTCTGAGCTCCGATGAAAGTTTGATTCGGTGGCTGATAGGATCCACATGTAGAACAGATTGCAACAATTCCCTGTCATTGTATACATAAATTACAAAAAAAATCCTAAAAAAAAACTAAAAACAAAAATGCCATAATATGTTAATATAATATACATAATATCACTTCATTAGCGCTATTGATGCTTAAGTTAACATAACTTTAAATATATTTTTCTAATAATATTTCATTTATCCGATATGATAGGAATAAAAGATTAGATTAAAATTATTATAATGCCAGGGTAGGTCTTATTTTTAAATCTGTATACTATTAAAGTTTTCATGTCGGAATTCGGATTAGCGGAATAATAGAAAACTCAGCCTAAGAATTACGAAAATAATTTCCTCAAGTAAAAACTCTTCCGTTGAAACATTTAGTAATTTGGGCAATTTAGGAAAGAATATGGTAAAATATGCATTTTCCATGGCAACAGGCGATATCTTACCAATGCACCTTCCAAACGGGATTCGTTTCAATGTATTCTTTGTAAGCAGATATATATTTATTTATTTGCCATAGATAATGCTTTTGAAATTCAAGGGTTAATTTTAACCCTTAACTCGATGCATCCCCTTAAAATATGAATTAACTCTTATTATAGACAATCGATTTCTAACCCCCATATACACACTTTTCTTTATGTTTATATAATACAAGCAATGGTAATTTTATTTACTCACGCATGCTGAATGCATGTATATTTAAATATATATATATATATTTAAATATATATATATATATATATATATTTGCTTGTATTATCGCCGATTAAAAAGGAAAAATAAACCTTAATTTAGGTACATCTTACTGCATATAATGATACCGTGTATTGGCGATTTTCACTATAAATCAGTGTATACATAACTATTGGATAATATATTTTATTCCATTAGAAATCGGGTTCCGTAAATATTTACATTTATGAAGGTGGGAGAGATTTTATCTGCTTTAGGTAGGCGAGTTGGGAATTCATCATGTGATTATGTTGAAATATTATGAGTATTTTAGGAAAGTGTTTAGAAGGTAGTAGAAAACAGGACACAATCAATGATGTATCCAGTCCACAGTATGTTAAAGGCAGATAGATGAATGATTGATACATTTATCCATATAGATAAGATATAGATAGATAATCGATAGATGATACATGATTGATAGATAAACAGGTAGATGGACAGACAGATAAATAAATTATTGATAGATGAATTGATAAACAGGTAGATATAGAGACAGAGAGGCCAAAAACATTGATATATAAATTTATAAAGAGGTAGATAGGTAGATAGATAGATAGATAGATAGATAGATAGATAGATAGATAGATAGATAGATAGATAGATAGATAGATTTATTTATTTAATTGTTTTAGAATTAGCAATTGAATAAACCAAATTCGCACCCATGGAATTGGTCCATTTTAATAGGCCTGGGAGTCACAATGAATAGGCAAGGAAATAGGTAAATTTATCACATTGAATCCCATACCATTGTCCTTACCAACTGCAAATGAAAAAGATCAAGAAACAAGATACTTAACAGATTTACTCTCTCCCATTGAGATTTTTATTAATTAACATTAATAATTACATAATTAAAAATAAATAAATAAGAGGACAGTAGGCTTATTAACATTTTCACTTTTATTTTTCTCACTTCGCAGTTTGCTTCTCAGGGTAAACATGCTATGTAAAGGTCTCTATCGTGATTTAACCCTTCCTTCTCCAAAGAAAACATGTGCTCAACAGGGAAAGGGTTAACCAGTGCTAATAATTCTGATGTTCCCAGCCTCGCACCTGAAAGTATAATGTTATCAGCATCACATTTTATTTTATGGCCAGAAGGGATTCCTGCCTATAACTCTATAATGCAATGCATGGGGTATAGGATTACAGGGCAGGGTGGGAAGCTGAGGGTTTGTGGTGGCAGGAGAAGGTGGAGGGGGGTCTACTTACTTCTAGCAATGCAGTATGACCTGTGCATCTTTGTTCCCTCTGTACACCCTTTTAATGCCATAACAGTATTAACCCATTAGACAGGCTAGAATCAAAGATCTCTGATGTGTTTTGCTCTCTGATTGTGGGCACACCAAGGCATATGACACAAAGAGGACAGACAGACAGTCAGTCTGGCAGACATAGACACGGTTATATGTATACATCCCCTGGCTAGTTACAAGTTCATACATATATAATGTCTATATGTGTATGTGTTACTATGTAACCTAAACTGATCCTGAGGAAGGTTAAAGGGTCTGTGTAGGAAGTGAAAGATGACACTAAGGATAATATTATATACATAGAAATAATGCTGAATATGACACAGCCTCTCTGATCATTAGGGGAGATTAAAAGAACATAGAACAGAAAGCCTTGCCTGGGGGGGGCTCACTAATACACCCAGGTAAACCTGCACCTTGCTCTGATCTCCCCCCCCCCTCCTCCTTGAGACATTTGCAGGGGAATTTTGTGAAAAGTCTGAGAAAGCTGGGGAGGTGTCAGTCCCAGGTGTAGATGCCTCCCTGGCCCTCTCTGACATTTTACCCTGCCCCTCTCCCCTGCAGGCAGTTCTCACCCTGCCACACACACATTTCCCATGCACTGGATCCCCTGATCCCCTGCACTGGCTTAACCCCTTACCTGCCGCACAGGTAATTAGCACATACTTTCCCTACAGTTGTTGAAATACTGGCTTGTCTTCATGGCCATGGCTTTAGAACCTGTCTGCTGGAGAGCAGCAGATTATTAATTTTTTAATGAAATATAGTGTATAATGTATAATGTATAGTATTGTGTATTGATCCATTATGTGTGTCTGGAGCATTCACCTTATCCCAATCTGTTGGATAAAAAGACATAATATATAAATCTAGGGTCTCCTTTAGATGGTTTGGGGGTCCCTGCCACTATATATGTGCTGGAGTTTGTACAGTGCTGCTGAATATGATGGTGCTTTATCACTCAATTATTAATTAATTAATAATAATAATAATAATATAAGTTGTGGTCTCATTGAACAGGTAATTGTGTGAAATCAGTACCAATTTATGTTCAGTTCAGCAAATAAACAAAAGGCTAGTTTTGCCCCCAAAAAGCCAGTGCTATGGTTACAGACTCATTGTCACAGCCTGGCAATAAATCATTACAGGAGCCATTAGTAGCGGATGGTATTAATGTCTTTATTAAAGCATCAAGAAACTAAAGCAGGGGCCCACGTCACACCCTTAAACACGTCTAATGTCCTAAACAGTAGAATACGTGACTCAATTAATGAAAGTCTATGGAGAAAGGGCCAAAAAATTAGCTCTGCCATAAAGCAAACATCACAGGGGGTTCGAGAACATGAGGGCATCACATGATCAGCAACAATGGAGAGATGCGGGTCAACAGAAAATATACATTTCATGTCCATAAGAGCAAGTCTTTCATAAATGGAGCCCTACATTATGAAAATCCATTATTGGTAAAATTTAAACATTGTCTGTTTTGGCCTTAAAGGGTTAAATGTATTTTAAAAATAAGGTGGACTAGGATTTTGAACACATCACTTATAAATATAAAGTCATTTTTTTACAAAATCCCCAAATTAGTAATTTAAAACAATGCTACTATATTTATTATTTTTATTATTATTATTATTATTATTATTATTTTTATTATTATTATTATTATTTTATTATTATTATTTACCCATTTGTGATAATAATGCTGTATCCTTTTTATTATAATTATTAAAACTTTTTTCCAATAAGCTCCAACAAATATACATTCATTCATGTTGAGAACTCTGCCCCTCAGCTGCCATCTAGCCTTGGGGGGGCTTATGAGGGCCCCGCTCGTGAGCTTACAATCTAAATTTTTTTGTGCTTTTTAAACATATCAGAGTGCATACAGAATGAACAAAGAGACTGCATGTCTAAATTACTATTCTTGATAATAATAAAAATGATAACAAAACATGTTTGTTTTAAGTTACATTTTTAAAATATGTTCGGAAAAGAAAAATATTAGTAATTAAGTAACATTTGTATTTCTAAACAGAAAGAAAGATAAAATGGCTACAATCTGATATTTTTTTATTAATGAAATCTTTTAGATATCTGAAAATAAAATTGCTAAAAAATGATTTTTTGGGATAAAAATGATACATTCACGGAAAGGAACATTAACCCTTTGTGGGGTCATTATGTTATATTGTGTTCCCTAAACCCGATGTAGGCTAAAAGGGTTGCGGATCACAGAAGGATCACCCTAGACAGGAGGCAATTAATTTTAATATAGGTTTACAAAAAAAAAAAAAAAAAAAGATATTTTCAATTGAGAAATGTATATAATCCCTTGTTTTCTCCCAAATCCCAACATGCAACATGATCCCTATGACATCAATGAGACTTAATGTGTATTGATTTAGGGGGTTGGGTGGTTTGTTAATATAATTTGCAAATACAATTTAATAGCATAATCTTGGAGCGTTGGGTAGATCAGGATCTTAATCCACCCAATATGTTAATGAAAGTTATGAAGCTGTGTCCTAGTGACCCCTATCCGGTGGCACAAAAAGCGGGCGAGGAAGATGTGGCTTTAAAGGGACAGGGGCAAAAACAGTTTCTGCCACCGGGCAATTCTACTGCGTCAGCTACTGATGCCGGTCACGGTTTAAAAATACACTGGGTGTAAAGTGTCAGGGTGAACATGATCCGTGCCGGGGCAGCTGTATGCGCTATAACATTATACAAAAACAGCTAAAATATAGTCCGAAACGGGGCTTTATGACGCCAGTCCGAGAGGGCCGCAGGCAGGCCATCGTTTTTGGATATCCCAGCCTGAGCACAGGTATCTCTATTACAAATTCACTAAATGGCGTGTGTTCCATTGAGGATACACAGAATTCCTGACGCATATTTGTGGTCCTCAAGGACTGGAGTTGGTCCATAATCAGGCAGGAAGGTGTTTATAAAGAGTATCGCTGATTTAAATCGGGAGAGGGGAAATATGGCTGTTTAGAGTAGTCTTGTCCAACCCTTTCACCCGGAAGGCCACATATTATTATCATTTAAAATTCTACCACCAACGATTCCTGCTGCCGCGTCTTACAGTCCGTACATTCAAAAGGGTCTGGGAAACCTAGAACCGACAGAATAAGACGAGCCGATACATTAAGTAAAGAGGGTCCTATGATTGGGCTGTAATATATCAGAACACCAGGAACTCATAGAAGAAAGACCAGCGAACCCAAGATTCTGCCACTACCAGAGTCCACCCAGGGCATTTCACGCAGTTACCCTCGTTCCGCTCTACAGCTCCTACCCTATGACTTTAATCTCTTTGTAAACTGAGCCCGTTGAGTTCTCTGCTTCAAACCCCGCAGCCCCAGGCACAGGAGCCACAAATGAAACACAATCTGTTTAAAGGAATAACGTACGCCGGAGGGTCACCTTCGCAGGACAAAAAACGAGCCAGCATTGTTGTTTCTTGCTTGAGGTAGGCATACGGCTCCTGAATCTAAGACGAGGCCAACGACGGATTAAGGTTTGAGTCTTTACAGCAAGAGAAACGGCAGACTAGATGGGGCCGAATGGGGCCGACCTGGCGGAAAATTCCATGTTTCTATGGTTTTTAGAAGAATTTGTGAAAAATTGGAGCCTTGTGTAGTGTCATTTATTGTTCTGCATTATGTATGTTATTTTTATTATTATTATAATTATTATTATTATGTATAATTGCTAACGAATGATTTTACCTCCGTCTACATTCTTTCTCTCTTTTTATCCACCTGAACTCTCCACCTTTTATCCACCTGCTGTGATAAAACCTAGCTTCAATATTCAGCAAAGAATCCATTCTTTACTATAATCAAAATGTATCATTCCTAAATCCAATTATTTATTTTTTGCACCCAGAGATAGAACCTCGACATACGTAATTCTCATTTTTAAAATAAATAGCCTCTCAGCTAGAAAAAATATATATCGTATATAAATGTATGTGATATTTATATCCTATTATTGCATAATATATATTTTATCATTAATTAGGTTTTTAAGGTTTAGAAAAAAAAGTCACTGCAGGACCAAGCGCTATTTATTGAAGATGAAGGAAGATGCAAATCTTCTATATTTGCTTTGCGGATCGTATGCAAACGCCATGATGCTTTACTCAACAATGAGAAGAACTTGGCCGGCCTGTCCGAGCCATCGCATGGGTCAGCGACGATGGTCTGTACTTCTCGGGTTTAGCAGAACTGGTGGGTCATTGAGTTTCAAGAACCCTAGCCTGGGAACCAGACAACACTATTCATTTTAAAAAAGAAATACAGATTATAAAAACCACCGGGCGCTGCGCATGTGCGTCCTATCACCCTTTCATTTCCCTGGAAAATAAAAACCATCTATTATTTCAAAAACTATTTATTTTTTTCAGGAATACACGTTTTGTCAAAAAACTGGGACAAACTATGCAATCAGCAGAACCAGAGAATTATTATATTTTTTTTAATTAAAATATTATTTTTAATAAAAAAATGAATTACAAAGTAAAAGTAGCGTGGAATAGATTTTGTTTTCATTGTTTGTGGGCAGTGGGGAACCAAGGAAAAAAATAGACTTTTAACATAATATTCAAGATAAAAAAAAAAAGGTCAATTCCATCAGCCAAATAATAGGCTATTTTTCGTTAATAATAGAAAAAAAATGTATCTATGAAAAGATAGGACGCGAATTTGGCGGTAATTGCGAAAACACATCTTCGTCACCTCTTCCTGGACAGAGAAGAGTTAATTACCTCCTTATTTTTTCTTTTCTTTGTGCTGACAGGTTTAGCACCGTGGTTGGGTCAGCCAAAAAAAAGAAAGAAAAGAGGAAAAAAAAAAGGGGAGGAAATACAAAACAGCTAAATGATTCATTCTACCTGTTTTCCCATGAGTGATCACCTGCTCCAGGGGTCATGAATAACAGGTAGCTCACTCAATCTCCATTTCTGAGAGGGTCATTTGTTTTTGGTGACAGCTGAGTGACAAGACCTGAAACCCGAGCCGGCGACTTTGGCTGATGTGCGGATAAAACTCTGGATGTTCCCTCAAACATTTCAGGAAATGAAAGTTGTAATGCGATCCCTTTTGCGCCAAAATCAACCCCCCCCCCACCCCCCCCCACCCCAGTAAGCACAAAAGGCTCAAAGGAACCAACTCGGATTAAATTCAGCCCAGAGATGATGGAGGGAGAATTAATGCAGTGAGCTGGGGCTGGCAGACTTCTCCTCGACACTTATTGGAAATGTCTGTCTAAGCAGGGATTTAAAAAGGTCAACATTTTCACAAGTGCCTAAGTGCCCGGCCTAAAAATAACATCTTTCTTTACTAATTAGATGAAAATGCTGATAGCTCGCTAAGGTTCCGTGTGGAAGACTGCTGAGAACATGCATTCTAGATTCTGGTGTCCACGTGCAATGCTCTGGCTTTGGAAGCACATGGTGTTCTACATTGGAACATCACATACCCTGCACTTTATCTGGGCGAGAAGTCACATCTTCTCCCCACAGTAGTATTTGTGAATACCTCATGACCTTTTCTATTCTTTTATGACATTTTAAATATCCACTCACAAGGTGCGTGAAGACCCTATCTACTTCCTGAAGCTTTGCATTTGCTCTAAATGTCAGGTCACATGATGTTACGTTCATGACGTAACTGGCTGTGAAAACTCCTACAAACAAGGGGTAGCTGTTTTTAGAAGACATTCAGGCCTCAGTCCCAAGGCTGATTTCATAATTTTCCTCACTGCTCACAGAGAAAAACGTGCCCGTGAAGGGTCTAAAGTGAAATGAGGCTATTACCAGTGTGCCAAAAAATGTGCTTGCTATATCCCATACCTAAACATTATTTTTTGTTGTTGTTTTTTTATATATGATGCTATACAGACAACTAAAACTAGGGTTTCCTCTGGACTCAGGGAGAGCCATCCCTCAGTACTCAAGAGAGGAAAAAACCCAAGTAGGGAAAACCTCTGAGGGACCATAGCTCAGGCTTCCACTCTTCCTGATCTTAAGGTCAGAGGATCAAGTACTCACAGCTACCACACTTGATCGTAGCCAAATAGGCTGATAAACCCTAAAAATGTTGGGGAATGGAACGATTCTACCTACCTGCAGACTCTCTCAGTTTATTGAATACACCCCAGATATGCATTATTTTTTGCTGTGGCCTCTTGTTTAATAGTGAACTGGTCCCTGTGACACAACAGAGTCAATCCCTACTCTAAAAAGGGCAAAAATAAATTTATTTATCACTTCAGCACCTATTCATTTGTTGCCTAATAATTTCATGAATTCAATGATTGCTGTGTAGGTATTAACCCATTCCAGTAGTGCACGTTGTTAACAGTAAGTGGCCTATATTGAGACAGGCCCCTTTAGGAACATGTAGGGTTAAGGCGTGATTAAATAAGCCATTGAGTGACAAGGTCGTAAACCTGTTTGGTTCTTAATGAGTGTTATTACTTAGCCTGCCCCCAGGATGTGATCTGCAAGACAAAAGAAATAATAATTAACAGTACATTAGAGGAAATGTGCTATTAGACTGTAAAATATGCAAAGAACAGTTCACATGATGTTTTTTTTTATATATATTCTCATTTACTTATTGAGGAACATTAATTAACTATTAAAGGTGCTAAATGTAACACCTTTGTAACTAAATGTAGCATTAACAACATAATTCTTAGTAAAATGTTCAAACAATTCCCAAAATCATCAAGTAACACAAAAGCAGACCTTTTCTGCTGAATACATAAATCTGAGGTTCCCGAGTTTGGAATTAAGTAACTAAATAAATCACAATACTGGTTTCAATACTGGGGCGTAACGCGGGTCCCCGCAGCCCCTGGGACCCTTGATGTTGGTAGTAATGACATTGGCTGCTAATGACTTCTGTAATTATGTTTTACCAGGAATGCGCAAGGTGTTTGTTATCACATCTTTGGCTTCTTTTAGTGTACAATTAACACTTTGTGTTTATTTGCTTTATTAACATAACTACGTGTGAGTATGGGTTTCACGCATACAGTACATGCGATAAGTTCCAAGATACACACATTAGAACTAAAGATTGATACATTGAGGGGGACCCCATAACATATTTGTAGGGGAGGCTAGTAATTTAAGGAGGTTTTACTTTAACAGAACGGTGGTAGATAAATGGAACAGCCTCCCAGCAGAAGTGGTAGAGGGGACCTAAACATGCATGGGATTAGACCAACAATTGATTAAGGTCTCAGTAGATCTGATGTCACATCACATGTTGCTGTTATGCCTTTTTTATTAGGGCATCTACATAATTATGTAATTATAACTAAATCCCCCCATTATTGTGAAGGGGATGAAGCTCAGGTCTAAAGCAGGGCAATATCTTCATACCGAGCGTCACAGTTCTCAGCCACGGCACCTAGAACTGACGTTTCTGCTCGTAATTCCAAGAGTTCTGATCTGGTTTCTCATGTTACTCGGACATCTTGTGACGAAAAGGTGATCAAAGTAAAATAAAACGTACAAAGGGATCAGGAAACTGGGTCAGAGCAAGAAAAACACAGAAAAGCAAAAATAATAATAATAAAAAAAAAATTAAAAAAAAGGAAAGAAAAATAACCATAAAAAGCAAAGAAAAAATGCAAAGATAAAAATTATAAAATAAAATAAAACCAAAATTGATACAATGAGTAAGCCGGAATTGGTAGGAATGTCACAAGAGCAGTTCTAATATAATAATTATAATAATAACAACAACAACAATAATAACAATAATAATAATTATCATTATTAATATTACTAACAAAAATTATGTTGTTTTTTTTTGCATAATATCTTGCACGAATCTCATTAATTAATACTTCTTCACAGTCTTACCCTATAGCGCCAGAGATTTTTATTAAGCAGCAGGACCTTCCCCAATCATTTTTGATGGCCAGGGGTGTCCATTATCTCATAGCTGCTATAGTCTTACAAAATCATAGGGAAAAATACTCTAAATAATCTGATTTCCATTCTAGAAGATCTTTCACTATCTTAACAATTCCAGTAGAGAGAATAACCTAGTTACCCATCATTTCCATGACTATAAGGTGACAAATAGTCCACGAGCCTTCGGTATTGGATGAGATAACCCAAACGTATAGAGATAGTAATTTGGGCATGTTAATACCTACCCTTAAACGAGTAGGACCCGGAAGTGGTCCCATGCCTCAAAGAAGACCCAGTCTTTGGGTCAATCAACGCGTTGGTTCCTGTTTGAGCTCTAGTGATGGAGAGTACATACCAGAGCGTCCGAGCGTACAAGGACATTAACAGACATTATAAGATGACCCTGGCTGGTGGCACTCACTGAATACAGAGGTATTCCCCACACAGCCACGCAGATATGGGGGCGTTTTCATGCTTTTTAATTTTAATTTACTTAGAAAACATTTTATTGAGTCAAATCCAGTGCGATCCTTAAGGGTCCTTGGCCAACTCTTTGCCGGATTCCGCCCGAGAAGGTTCCCCGACCTGGTCCCTGATGAAGAATTATTTCCTTTACCTGTAATGAAACGGGGTTGTAAAGCCTCATAATGGAAGTATCAGATACACATTAACCCCTTAAGGACAATGGGCGGTCCCTAAACCCATTGAAAACAATGCATTTTGAGCCCGTACATATATATACGGGCTTTGTCATTAAGGGGTTAATTACCCAAGGAATTAATAAGCCAAGACACGATGTTATATTTGTAACGCTTCGTCAACGAGGTGGCTTTCGGCAGAGAAAGCTTTTTTACAAGCTTAATACCGGATAACTGATGAGGGGGGGCTTACCCGTTTCACACAATGAGACCTCTAAAGATAACACAAAGTGTGAAATAATAATTTTTTTCAGCTAAAAATGTTTTTTTCATCATTTCTTTCTTCTTTTTCCTGGCTCTGCAGGCAACAAGTTTTTTTTTTTAATGGTTGACTTTAATCATCAGCTAAATAAAGAGATTATCGTGTAACTCGAGGGACCGACGTGTTATTGTTAGGTTTAAAAAAACCATGTGAACTTCTCCCAAAGTATGACCCTAAGCGAGATACTCTATATCGATGACTCAGGTAGCCGGTGATGGATCCCCGGGGGCACCTTCACTCGCTTTGTTGTTCTAACTCTACCTTACATGGTCTCATGTCACATGAAGAATTCGCCAAAGGAAATGGTCTACTTAATGTTCCTGAGAAGCGTTCTCCGTTTCCTAAATACACAGATCTTATTTTTTTTTTAAAACATTTTGGATTCTATGCCTCGGAACGCAGGCTTTGGGAAGAAATGTGATTCGATAACCGTTCTTTTAAAGACATTTCTCAGAACATCAAAAAGTTCCTTCTACACGCAGGGCTTGAGATATTAAGAGGGTTATTAGCAGACCACATGCCACACACACGTGTTTACCTAAACATTCTACTTTTCTTTACACGCACTGAGCAAATTTAGTTTAGAAACCTGATTTCTGGTTCTGTTACTAAGTACATTTTAACAATTACGTGTTTACCCGATTTGCATCACCCCGGCGGCTGCGAGCGCTATGTTTGCTTTGAGTAAACATCAAATTTTTTAATTTAAAAAAAAAAAATTCAGTTTTGGTCACCTTGTGAGTTTTTCCTTTTTATTTTCACACTTTAAGGCCTGCAAAGTGTACGGAAGGGTCGATGCATTGAAGAGGGGGGGGACAGCGCGTCGTTAACGCTTGCCGTTTGATGGGAAAATTGAGGTTTGGCTAGACGGAGAAAAGATGGGGGAAGAGTGAACGAGAGACAGCTTGGGAAAAAGTGATGAGAAAATATAGACACCCCGTCCAGCAGTGATTGACAGGCGCAAGTAAGGCCTTTGCATGTCTGTACAAGTAAAGGAAGGAGCTAATGAAAAAGGTTTTGTTAGGTCTGCTGATAATATCAGACCTGCAGGCCTCACGCAGCCCTCTCAACATCCATCTCCTATTTCCTCTCTCCCCCGGTGATCCTCCTTCTTTCCACCAATTCCCCCGTTCTCCGGGAGCCAGATATGTACCCCAAAAAGTCCAACATTTGCCTCAAATGCTGTTGATATGAGGTAACAAGAGATATTTTTTTTAAAAAAAGGGCAATTCTAAAGTATTAAAAGTGGTTTCCTTAGTGTCAAACATAAATGGTATGGTCCACTCAGCTGGAAGAGTCCATTGGCTGTAGTGGCTCCAAGGCCAATTTCAGAATGGTTCCCCATAATATAATATGATATGATTTGACTTTATCTTATGTAATATCTAATTCTATATTATAATTATGTAATGTAAGTGACTTCCAGTGTTCGGATACCGTATAAGCCTTAGGGTACCAAAGCCAGACAAAACATACGGGTGGGGGAGGGCAGAAGGGTATAAAAAGAAAAGATCTCCTCTGTCGCCTTTGAGCACCATTAATTATTTTTACCTAGCAAGACGACACCCGAGAAAGTGTGCATAGTGGACAGTACAGACTCAATGATAGGACTGATGCCCTGCCGGTCGGCTGCCATGACCCATGGATGCACCAGACCGCCAGAGTGCATGCCCAAAGCTGGGTTTGCCACACACTGTTTTTTTGTGGCTGTGCAAACCTGGCTGCCACCGATGTGCAATAATACATACAGACATTGATAGATGTAAGGGAGAGCATGAGGATAGAGTGCCCACTGCCCTTAAGGCAAGGAGACAGATGTCCGGCTGTCACCCGTGTAACGGATTTATTACAGCTAATGTCAAGCATTGCATGATGGCCCCTGCCAGGGGCATTCTGAAGGGGTGACTAATTAGGTCCTGAAGGTTTTACTGAAAATCCCAAGTCGAGGAGATTGGGGAGTTCAGTAACGGTGTGTAGAGTGCGTGCCAGTGGCATGCGTGTAGGGCATGCGTCTCGAAGAGCCATTAAAATCGTACCCCTGACAAAAGGAGCAGAGCTGCTAAAATATGTAAAAAAAAAAAACGCTTCCATGGGAATTACTGCAAAAACTATTTTCCGCCTGCTTCTGTGTTCACTCCCGCCAATGTGGTGACGATGGCAAGGTTGGTAGAGACCATCGTTCCTGGCCATTGATAGTTGAGTGCATCATCAGCAGTCCTGTGGGGAACATGTCGTGACAGTCATGATACGTAAGTCCGCGGAAATCCAGATGTAGGAACAAGGTTCTATCCACAAGAGATTTCTTGGGGCAGAAAACCCTACTTTGTGTTACCTTTCGGAAATAGGGCAAGTTTTTGCTCCTAGGTCTAAAGTGGAGGAATTTCAGATGTCCCCGCTATCGTCTGATGACGGTGCCACATCAATAGTTCCTTATCGCCTAGGAGGCGAATTCTCGATTCTTAGCCAGGCCGCCATTGGTTTGAGCGATCCGCGACCACCTAACCGTAAAAAAACCCCATATGGAGAACATAAACATCGATTTTGTGGTTCACAAAACCCATTTTTTGTTATTATCAGGTTGATTTTGTGGCGGGTAGTTCTGAAACTTGCCAGATGGTGCCTGTGCAACAAAACGCACTCCGACGGTGACAGCATTTATAGGAAGCAGGAAATTCCATGAATGAGAATAAAATTTGTTTTTTTTTTTGGGTCACCCAATAACTATTTTCCTATTTTTTGTTTTGTCTCCAACCAAGAAACCCTGGGGCAATTCTCCCTGCCCCCCCCCGGCCCCCAATTTGCCGTCCAAACTTTAAGAGTAAATATTATTTCCGATCCATGGATGGATAAAAGATGATATAGAAGTTAATATTCATATTTTCATCACAATTGGACCATCTGTTACAAAATATGAAGTTCCTAAAACAGAGGCAGACCTAAAAACAATGTTTTTTTTAATGCTAGGAACTCAATGGCCCCGGAGTTCTCTAAAGTAGTCACCAAATTCCGAGGACCAAAAAAAAAAATATCCAAGTTGATTTATTATGAACCGGCTTTCATTACGAACACTTGTACAAATAAACATTTTTCGGGGATATTCAATAACACGTGAGTCCGGCGCTATTCAGCCGCGTAATAATTGCATTATTAATTTTGTGTGTGAACGTTAGCAGTTCGAGGAAGGAAATGAAGAAAAACGTGTTTGAGTTTTCTGTCATCACAAACCCTCGCCCGCATCTTACTGAAAATGTGTGATTTATAGAGACGCGGTCACAATAGACAATGTGCCGTTTCTTTCCAGCCATTCATGGTGGCTAGGCGCTTAGCTGGTGGCTCTATACGCAACGCATGAGTTATGGGTATAGATCAAATTAATCCGTGTGAAACACCACAATTTATTTTAAGGTACGTAGGGTTACGGGACCTAAACTATATATCGGCTTCATCAGGTTGATCAACTTCAGGAACAACCTGAGACCGAGTTTATGTCGAGGTCCTCACTTTCACTTACAGTCACTTACAGAGAGTTGTAGAAGATGTAGAACTTTGCCCGCGTTCCAAAAATGGTTCAGTGGAAAATTTTCACAAAAATAAGGTTTTTTTCCCTCCTGAATTTTTAACATTTTTGCAACATTTTTAGTTTATATCATGTGACAAGATGTTGTAGTCATGACGTACTCAACATTTGTGTTGCTTTGTGTGTGTTGTGACATTACCAAGCTGATGTCCTCCAGGGTTGGTGCACCCAATGGGAGGTTTTCCAAAACATAACACATTGTGAGGGTTTCGATCCAGCAGGGATGATGACTTTTTAACCATTTCTAAGGAGACATTTAGGGGTTCCCACCTTTAATGGTTCTCATCTGGCCTTCTTTGGATTCATCTCAGTCTACCGTGCTCGGTCTTGTATAGGGGGCTGACCAACATGAGAAGAGTGCTTCAGGGACGGAGTCGGCACAGACAGGCTGTTTCAGGGACAGGGTCGGCACAGACAGGCCGTTTCAGGGGCAGTGGTTGCACAGGCCGGCTGCTTCAGGGGCAGAGGTGGCACAGGCTGTCTGCTTCAGGTGCAGAGGCCTAACGTGCCAAAGTCTGGCTTAGAATTTAGTAATGGGGGTTATGCTGCACTACCATCAATGTCTGGCTTAGTGTATAGTGATATTAGTTATGCTGTACCACCAGCAATGTCTGGCTCAGTATAAGTATGGCCCTGTATAGTATTAGGAGGTATTTTCTTACATCATCAATATTCTAACATGATTAGACTTTGGACAACATGGCATCTCTCTAGTAGTCACACCCAGCTTCAAATATAGCCAAATTTCAGTAAATATTCAGTGCCAGAGCTCAACTTTGACAAACCTTGGTATTGGAGAAATTCCCCGAACGTTTTGGGAAATGTTAACGCAAACTGTGGTCCAAAGTTGCAAAAACCCCCATAATACTTACCTGATTAATGACTTTGGAAATACAAAAGGATAACAGTTCTTAAAAATGATCATCCCTGCATCTGGGACCAGGTTCTACCTAGAGAATATTCAGTTAATACTGCACATTTCTGTTAAAATACATATTTAAAAAAAAGAAAAAAAACAAACCTGACCAATATGCAAAAAAGATGGAAAAGCAAAACCAACGCAGGTTCACCACAGACCATAAAAGAGGGGAAAAAGCCATAATCAGGGATACCTCTGAAAACACTCAACTCAAGAAGTCTACGCACATCATTTATTTTTTACGTCTTTATTTCTTTTTGTTTCATAGTTAACCCATTGCAGGTAAAGTGGTTAAGATTGTACAAAAACACCCAAACCTCTAAACATACAAAAATAACTCTGGTAGAGGATCGTGGACATCGGTTAGGGTAAGCAAATAAGTGTTTATGGAAATACGCGGCTTTGCAAATCACTCGCCTGAAAATTCAATGAAATTCAAATGACCCTCCATGGTACTTTGCGATGGGTGTTTCGGCCTTTTCTAACCAAATTCAAATACTGCAGACCAAGCGTGAAAAAAAAAAAAAATTTAACGGATTGCAATATTCTGTAAAAAAAATAATAATAAAAAAAAAATAAAAAAATAAAAATATATATATATATATAAATTATAGAAAATTATAATTTATAAATTCATATGGATATAAATTATTTAATAATTATAATTTATAAATTTATATTGATATAAATTATTTAATAATTATAATTTATAAATTTATATTGATGTATATGTATATGTATATATATATATATATATATATGAATATTTTGCACCCTGTACTAAGAAAGACATGTGAGGTGTCATTATTTAAAAAGTGTTACATTAACAGCACTTATTTTTATTTTTTTATTTTTATATATAAAAAAATGAATGCTGAAATTTAGGATAATTAGTTAATTACCCCCTTGAGATCAGCAACGACATGCCATTATTTAGACATTTTAGTGTGAATTAATAATTTCAATGTAAAATGGTGTTTTCCCACCACGTGCAAAGTCTGCCACCAAAGGCAAGCAATTTGTCACCGAACGCCTGGTCCAAAACCCAATATTTCTTCTTAAATTCAGCAATTGTTTAAATTAAATACCAAAACATATTTGGCAGGTAGACAAGAGCCATAAGATGGTGCGCAGGTGTGCAGGACGTGATATATATAATTATAACACCAAGTGTCCCTGTTTAGTCTGGCCAGTCCCTCTTTCCTCCCTAGATGCCCTCTTTCCCTCCCCATTGCCCCTCTTTTCTAGGAATGTGTTTTTTTTTTAGAAACAATGTGTGTTTATAAATAAAATAAATAAAAAATATGAATTTTTTAAAATGTGTTTAAGACATAAACAGACCAAAGCCCATCAAAGTATCCCCCGTTTAGAGATCTGAAATTCTAATTGGAATTTATTATATAATTTTACGCAGCTGTATAAAATTCTCCATTATTTTTATAATTCCATTTTCAATTGTGAATCGATCTAAATTGATCTCCAGTTCCTTCGCTCCTTTTCTCCTTTCTTCTTCCAGTTATATTATTTCACATTTTTATCCTGCAAACCATTCATCTTTATTAATTACCATAAAATTATTACGTGACGCCGTATTATTCCTATTTATTATTCCTAATTCTGTCACTTCTTCACGGAGGGAGGAGGAGGACACGATTTGGCGGCTATGGCCTAATATTCAGATCGTATAAAAGCCAGCCAAGGGTACGAGGGCAATTAACAAACAATACGAAGCCCCCAGCATTTCTAGCTACCGTTTTGGCAACAAGGCAATAGAATCCTTTCAAAGCTTGCAGAATAAAAAAAATAAGGGTGGTAGATAAGTGGAACCGCCTCCCAGCAGAGTCATGGAGATCATGGCATCTGCGCCTTCCTGCTCTGGGCCATATAACTCGCGGAAATATTGGCTTTTTACTGCCAGCAGAGCCAGCAATAAGTTGTCAACAAGGGAGTTCTTGAGTGGATTTGGTGGTATTTGCGCACGATACAATAAATTAACCATCTGTTGAGTGTGAGTGTGGGGGGGTGGGGTGGTACATTGTTTCATAATAATTTTAAGATGCGGACCTCTTCATAAATATCCCCATCCCGCGTCACGAGTAATTCTCAGGTGGGAACGTAATAAAGTAGAATAATTTTTTAATTTTTTTATTGGGAAGACGGAATAGTTTTTCAGCAGAATGTGTGTCTAATCAATCAGCTTTCTGGGAAACAGGCTCAGGCGCTAAGAATCGGCCCTTGTGGCGGACGGAGCCGGCCAGCTGTTTTCTGTTGAAACCTAAAACCTCCTGGATGCTGACAAGTTTTGTGAATGATCATATTAGAGCTCCTCGGGTGAAAACGAACGACGGAGAACGCCCAGGGAACGTAAAAAACTCGGACGTAAAAAAAAAAATCATTCCTTCTTGAGGGGTTTAAGCTGGGCAGGTGATGTTAATAACCCGGGAACACGTAATTAACACGTAGGGGGGAGGAACCATTACCGCAACGGAAAACGTTTTTAATAAGCAAAATGTTCATAGCGATTTATCCGAAAGCAAATTATCCCTAAAATTGGGTCTACTGAAAATAGATTTTTTTAAAAAATGGTTCTGTATGTATTACGGATCAGATCTGATCTCATTTAAAAATGTCTTGCAATGGAGCAGTGATACATTGTACAAAATGATAATCAAATACAAATTTTATCAATTGTGTTCATATCTCTGGAAATTTATGGCTCCGGTTTGCAGGATACGGGCAGGAATTCATGCAAAGTTCCCTAGATTTCCCATGATCCCTCTGGGTAGACAGCGATAGAATTCTACTGCCAGCCCAAACAGGAAGTTGTAACCCACTTCCTGTGCTCTACGTGGGTTATTTAGATGACTGCGCTAGAGACTGAATTAATGTATAACGTAAATAAAAAGCACAAAAAACACGACTAATATGTATTTTTAAGAATTAGCATTGTGAATAATATGGAATATAACAGTCCCCATTTCATTTTTAGTTATCATAGGGTTTGGAAAAATTACCTATATTATATATTACACCAACAGGGACTTTTATGACATCACATTCTAAAAACGTAGTCAGAGCCCTGACCTCAACCCCATCCAATACCTTTGGGATGGACTGGAACGGAGATTGCGAGCCGGCGTCTCTTCCAACATCAGCGCCTGACCTCACAAACGCTCTACTGGATGAACGGGCAAAAATTCCCGCAGAAACTCCCCAAAATCTTGTGGAAATCCTTCCCAGAAGAGTGGAAGCCGTTAAAGCTACAAAGGGAGGAACAACTATATATTAATGTCTATGTATTTAGAATGCGCTGCCATCCAAAGTCCCTGTGTGGTGTCCAAATACTTTTGTCCATATAGTGTACTTCTGTATGATCTAGTTCCTCTGACTGATGTCAAACTTCAGCCCAGAGGTTTAATATGACCAATGCATTTGGGTGGTCTTCAACAGACCTAAATCAGATATGGCGATCATGGCCGCTCAGTGATTTAACATTATTGCAGATCGGTCACCCCTACGCAGAAGGCTGTCCCCTCCATCCTCTAATGGAGACCCCAGTAGATACAACAAACCGTCTGATCTACTCATATGGTGGCATCGACCATGTTGTTGCGCACGTCGCGCAGAACCATCTGGCAGGAAAGGGATTAAGTAAATATGAGACACGTGAATTGTGTTGTATACTCAGTGGTGCCAGCAGAAAGCCCACGTCAAGGGTCTTGGCAGATTCCAGGAAGCCGGACCAGCGTTCAGCTGTTCTCCTTGGAGATGTAGCAACGGACAGAGGCTTTCTCAGCTTATTCCACAGCTGCTCGGAAGGCAGAGGCGCGCGTTGGCTCGGGGGGCGACTGGCTCGCACAGAGAGCGTTTTGATCGTAATTATTAAGCAACAGGTTTATGATGTTCCATAAATAACAAACACTAAAAATTTGTTTTAGGTAACCCAATGGCAAGACTTCTAAGTACAAATCGGAGCATTTAATACTTCTGGTACCGCTGTAAATGCTCTTTAATGGCCAAGACAGAATGATGACTCACTTAGGCTTGTCGTGCCAAGTCATGTGTTGACGAGTGTTAAAACATTTGCTCGGACGTCGAATCAAAGAGACATCTATATACTACGAGGCTGCCTGCTCCGGCACACAATATTTTATATTACTTTTTTTTTTATTTTATTTTATTTTTATTTTTTTTGTGGGTTTTCGCTCAGGAATCCATAATAGTCAGTTGACGAGAATGGCAAAATAGTAAAGAAGAAAAAGGTATAAAAGCTCAAGTAGAAGAAAATACCCAGTATTTAAAGGGGCAGCCTTGTGTGGGACACCCCTGGTTATTGCTGTAGTCAGTATGCGTTGTAGGATGGTAATGGTTATGGTGACCTTTATCGGACATTTTTAGTGAGTACGTCTCGTTTTGGAGGACTCTCGTACCCCTCTTTGATGCGAGCGCTCCCTTCCGTACTTTACTAGTCGGAGGGGCCGGCTGTGTGGGTGGTAATTGGTGTGATTTTAACATTTTGGGCCATTCTTAATTCCCCGCTGAGGAGGTTGAGCTATTAAAACCAGCAGCTGTTGCAGAACCCCGGGAGACGAAATACTGTTAATCTCCTTTCTGCATCGTGGATCCGGGACTCAAATCCAAGAAAACAGAAACGTGACGACTCGCTCCGCTCGCCAACCTTCAATGGCGGATTTTATTCATTTAGCTAGAATTTTCCATGCGTCCTGGCTCAAACATTCGTGAATGTGCAGAGAGAATGTTCGAGGGATACCAAGATTCTAATTGATGATAATGTATTTTTTTTTTAGTGGAAATAACTAAAGGTCCTAAAACAGACTGTTAACTCCAAACATGAAAATGACCCCCTCCTGCATAATAAATGGGGAATTCCATCCTTGATTGACTTAAATGGAAATAATAGACTTCATCCCCCGCGCATGCTGATGGGCAGGGGGTAGTGGCAAAGCGGGCATAGTTAGTCTTCATCACCATGTTGGTTAACCGGTAGTTTATGAGAACCCTGTTTCTTTTGTTTGTTTCTTTATTTTTTTATATTTAAGGATTTTGTTGGTTATTTGCTGTGGGAGTTTGCATTAGAAATCTATTATGCGAGTTGCAGGTGAGAACATGTGAGTTTTCCTTCGACTTGCACAACCTCATACGCAACTTAATGTCACGTGTACTTGCAGTTTACTTGCAAACAGCTCATCAGGCAGTGAATATACGAACGTTAGCATGGAAGGCTATGACACTCCACTCCAGTCAAGTGTTGCTATTCAAGTTAACCCGACAACTTGTCTTAGTGAATAAACCAAAGGAGTCAGTCGTACAGTCGAGCAGAAAGCTTCCATATCATTTCACACATGGCTTCCACAAACTCTGTATGTACGCATACATTCTGGCATACATTAGCCATTAGGCAGAATCCCTGGCCCCACTAGCCATATTTGTGAGGGTCAGGCTCAAATATGACAGATACATAGAAAGGAAGAATAAAAAAAGAGATTGCTAACAAGCATTAAAAATGCATTATTCTATACTAATGCTTTGTTGGGTTTTTTTTGTAAAAAAAATTTTTTTTTAACCCCTTAAGGACAATTGGCGGTCCCTAAACCCATTGAAAACAATGCATTTTGAGCACGTACATGTACGTGCTTTGTCATCAAGGGGTTCATTTCAATATATCAATGTCTCCTTCTCTTGGAATTCCATTGAAGACTATCTTAATGATTTTATTTATTGCTAATTTGTTACATCCTCACTAATACATATTAATGTGATTTAATGTGATTTAACACTATATTTTGTTTGGGGGGGGGGGCATGGAAAAAGAAAATAGCTAAGATAATTTATTTGGCTTTATGTTCTCCTCGATGGTCCATAAATAATATTGCTTGAAAGAACCCTTGTAATGTGGAGTCTTCAGACTGGACGAGCCATTTGGCTATGTGTGTCTCCAAAAGCCATTTGCCCCGGTCCTTCCCCGCAGCAGCTGCATTATAAGAGAAGGGTCCCGCCGCGCAGACAACTGTTTTATTAATTTTTTTTTTTTCTGGTTTCAGTTGCAAGCTCTTAACCAGATCCCACGTCCATCAAACATACTCTTAAGGAGCAACTGGAGAGCGGAGGGAGGGCTTGCAGTTAGTGTGTGACTGCATGCGGACATCTGACACCCCGGAGGGGATGAGTCGTGGATCGATTATGAACGATAATTGCTGAAAATAGCCTGATTTATATCAGCGGACACAATAATCGATGGTAGTCCTTTTTAAACGGTCCGGGGGCTTTGTTGGGTCTTGCCAACTATTTTGTTAGGACGAGAATCTTCTAAAACTAGAAGGTGAGAGATTTAACGTAAGGACGTTTTACCTAACCAAAGGGGTGGTGGGTAAATGGAACAGCCTCCCAGCACAAGGAGTAAATGCTTATACAGTGAGGGAATTTAAACATGTATAGGATAGGCATATGGCTCCTGAGCAGACCAGGCGGGCCAAATGGTTCTTATCTGTCATCAAATTCTATATTTCTATGTTTTTCACTATTTCACCGCAAAAAAACAACATTGCTAAATCCCTCTGCACTTGCCACGGAACCAACTGTGAATCAAACGTAGAAATGTATCAGAGCGAAATCCATGCTCATGATGTCACTGTTCCCTTCTGAAGGATGCCACCGACGGTCAGATGCCACCGACGGTCATAAGCCCCTTGTTGATTGCCTGTTGTTGGCTAGCGATGTACTGGCTAATAAAACCAGTGAAGATAATTGTAATTAGTAGCTGCAGCTAATTAGTCTATTCGTCTCAGACTATCCAATCCCCTGGTGGGCTTCGATGAAGAATGTAGAACTATGTAACGGGGTAAATCTTCATATATGTAAGAATGTAACAATTTGCACCTCCATTCCTTCCCCGCTAAGAGCAAAAGAAGCGGCCACCGGAAGGGGAGGTGGAAGTTCGTTTAGGGACTGCGCCTCGGGGGTCCAGGAATGTTTAAATTAAATTGTTCATTACCCTTTGTCGTCGTGATCAGATAACCCTGAATTGCTTCTGTTACAAAAGGTGAGTTTTGATGTTGGCGGAAGTTTCAAGCAAAAATCAAATCTATGTTTGTCAACCAGCAGCCAGAACAACCCCCGAGTCAGCACTTTATGGATATTCTAGCTTTCCTGCAAAAAAAAAAAAATATAATGCGGTATTTTTTTTCCTGTTTATTGAATCCAGTTTACAAGCGATCCAGAAGGAGGAGAAAAAATTGAAAAAAAAATTGCGCAAAGGACCATATTTGTGTAATATTGTAAAATTCCTAAAACTCGTATTTGTTCTCATGCTTAGGTTGGTCACAGAATATCATAAAACCTCCAGCATATTCTCCAACGCTGGATGACCTCAGTGTTCCACAGGGTCGCTGTTCTTTGGCCAGATTGAGACGGGCATGATATACCGTCTTTGTCAATAAGTCATTGCTTTGGACCCGGCTAGACACATTGAGTCTACCGTCAAATTGATGTATCTTGGACTGCTTTATTACTGGGCCACTTAGCTAAATTTGTCCCCAGGGCTCATCCAACCCTCCACTGGCAAATTACCCCGCTCTCAACGGACAGCCATACGTCGGGCCTTAAGCTCCGTGTACTCCTGCGGCATTGTGTAAATCCTAGTCTATCACCTAGTGTTGCTATGTTTAAACCAACCTATCAACCCTTCAAAAACAACATATCTCCTTCCTCCTTACTATGTTTGTTGACAAGCCTTTGCTGTTCCTTTCTCAATGCTTGCGTAGTGTCTATGGACTGCTGTGTTTTACTAAACGCTGAGTAGCATCAAGTGCTAGGCAACCATTAAACTATAGTCTGTAAAACACTTTCATACAGAACAATGAAAAAACAGCAATAAAGAATTCTCAACTGGAAGGACAATACCAAGCAGAAGTTAGCCTAGAGCTCCCCCTCCTGCCCAAATGGTGTAATGCAGGCCTTAGGTCTTCAAATAGTAACTAATAATCCATTAGGGATTTTTTTTATATAAGACTGTTATAAAAAAAACTGTGAAAAGTGTGCAGAAAAGTTGACTTTTAAAGGTTTAGGGTAGTGGATATTTCTTTGTCATATCCAAGTGCATTTCATAAAGGTTCTCAAATTATTATTTATCGATCCATATAGCGCCATCATATTCCTCAGTGCTGTCAGCTTCATGATTTACAGTCTCTTAAAGATATTTTTAGTCTGTTTGTCCATATTAAAGTTGTTATCTTCCCAGTTATGTACCAGTAACAAAATCTCCAGCCAGGAAATGCATGTATAATCAAATTAGAATGTATAATAGAGGATTCCGCGCAGGACTGAAAGAGGTATGGGCTACAGTCCATTGCTGGGTAATGGAGGATTCATCTGTCCGCTACAAAAATACACTTTTCTAGACTTAATGCCCCAAATCTGCATTTGTACTGTTCCCTGTATCAGTTTTAAAACTGCTTTTTAACTTAAGCTGATCGGCTTTTTTAAATGAAATCCAGGGACATTCTAATACTTTATTGTTGTGATGTCAATCAGTTACAGGCATGGGAGAAAGAAGTATGCACTGGCGTTGGATGGCCTGAAAGAGAAATGTATCCGTATTAAAGACAAATAGAAACTGGTATCAGGAGCCTCAATGAGAGACTGCTCCCTGAAAATGGATACCTCTATTTTAACTTGACCCCTAGGTGGCGATGTTTCTCATCAGGAGTATATACACAGGAAGGTTGACTGTTTGTGCAGGTGTTAATATATTAAGATTTAATTCAGTTTAATATTCCTAAAATAGAATATTTAATATATTATTGACTTATCGCAGATAGTGTGGTTGCTTGATGACTTGATAAATAATGTCCACAAGCATTGCTTACAATCCTTAGCCCTTGAACAGCCACTTGGCCTGTTTCTGAGTCCAGTCCTTACGTTGGCTTGTTTCGTCCCCAACAAAACATCTTCGCAGCATCTCAGAACCCTTCATGTCTTTTTGTGGCTTTGTAAATACACCAGTAAGTTGGAACAGGCCTCTTCATGGTGTGAGATTTATGAGACATTTCAGATTTTAGCATGTTCATTCATTCACATTATTTCATTCTAATAACTTTGTGCCGCTGGATGTTGGAGTGAATCTGTTGTTAACAAAAAAGTAGTTCTGGTGATTCTTTTACATCATTGATATATATATATATATATGAGGATATTTTAGAAGCAGCTGACAAGAACCTCCCTGTGCCCAGAACTACTACTACTAATTATTATTATCTTTTATTTATACTTAGTAAATATATCCACGTTGGGCATTACCCAGGAGCTGTAAAATGTTTTGGGATATCGTAACACATGAGTAACAAGCACTGAATCTCAGAGGCATTTGCAGCTTGTATCAGGTGATCAATGAAGGAAAGCCGATCTGGTTTATTACAAACGATGCAACACTGAAGCTGTCACCCATGTGGCATGCCGTATATTTATGTTTGTTTTGCAATAGATGATTCTTAACATACATCTTGCAAACGGGGAATATGCTTAGGAACATCAAGTCTTTGACCTCCTTCTACTAAAAAAACATCTAACATTATAAATAAATGTACAGGGATAAAAGCCCAAGAAATATGAACAATTATGGAAAAAGTCTACTCTGTGGTCATAGCGCCACCTGCTGGGCTATACGAGCAGAACATGAGTTATTATTTCCCATTAACAATAAAAAATGTAATGTTGTGTATTTTGATACCGGCCCATCTGGTCTTTCCTATCCTGGCTGTAAAAATCCAGCCGCACATTGAGAGATGTAAGACATATCTATCAAGATATCTAAGCAACATACATTGTTTAGTGGCCCCTATCCCCAGTCTGGTCCTGGTACCTACAAGTTTGTAATTCTTTGGATTTTTTCTCTTATTAGGTGCATTGATTGGCACACAATCATAGTTTTTTAATGTGTAGAATCAACTTCAACAATAGACACTTGTGTTTGCTTAGGAGTGTGTGCTAAAACTGCAGCATTTATTGTCACTATATCTATAATGCGTCTCAAGTTATGAATATCGAGCTGGTTTCTGCAATGGGCATTTCCAAAAGAAAATGAAAGCATGAAAATGTACACCTCCTGCATCATTCCCCTTAAACTTCCCAATACATATTAAGCTAACAAGAGCAGGGCCCTCTTCTCCATCTGTACCAGTCTGTCTAATCGTGAGATCAAGTTATTTTTTGTGTTGTATATTTTGAATGTTAGAGTTATTGGTAATTTAGTAATAATCTGCTGTTGCTTTATTAGTGTAAAAACTAACATATACATAACATATACAATGTATCAGTCTTTATTGCTGTTTGCGGTACTCTGGTGCCACCTGCTGGTAAAGTTATAATAGTGCATCTGGTCTGGTCTTCTACACATGGGTCTTTTTCCTGGCCATGACCTCTCCAGGCTAGTGGACATTAGGTTCTCCTGGATGACAAAACAACATTTCCAGTAATAAAATGTCCAGTAATAAATTATAACTTTTCCAGTAATACATTATTTGTAGATTTATGACACTAGAACCAAGGTCAGGGCTGTCAATCAGTGTAGCCCAGGCTTAGTCACTTATGGTCACTGGTTACTTATATGCACTAAGCTCTGATGCATTAAGGTGTAAAACTTCAACAGGAAAATATAAAGGAGAGGACACAGGGATCGAATGGCCATCGGGCACACCGGGGCAAATGGTGTTTCATATTTCCTGATGAAACAGTGAGTGTCCATGACCTTCAACAAAGCAAGTAATCAGCATGGGGATTGTTCAGGCCCATAAGAATGAGCAAAAGCCATTCTATCGTTTTAGAACCCATACTGACCGATAGGGCCACATGCCAATACTGCAGCCATTGGTTGGATAGAAGTAGCCTCACCCGGCGAAAGTATAACAGCATAAGGTATCCGGACGACAGATCCGGGCGTATGTCATTTAGCAGCCACGGCCCTTAAAGTGCCAGAGCTGCTTTGCCCTCTCCAATGTGGCCTTGCTACCATAGCAGACACATTTTTATCGCCGCCATAGACGAAGACGCCCCCTCTGCAGCCACTGGCCGTACTACTAAGCTCTGGGATACCATGATACCATGATACATGATACCATGTCACATCCCATGTCACATGTCACATCCCAGCGTGCCAGATACCTGCTGTGGGGCATCTACCAGCTTGGCGTAGTTCTCCGTGGTATAAATGGGCAGATCAGAGATCTCTCTTGTAACCGTTCCAACGAGCAGCAATGACACAGCGGCTCTGATCGCTCAGTAGGGTGATCTGCCCCCTGGTTCGGTGCCAGATCGGTTTCTGCCCCTTCCCAGACCTGCCACCCCAGTGGTGTAAATATTTAAATGAGCGAGACCAAATTCTTCATATAATAGATCTCATCCACGACCTCCTGTCAGCCACCCACAACATCTCTTTGAACTCTGCTGCTGGGTGCGAACGTTTCATTTTTCACAGCTGGAGGGTGCGCGGGGGATCCGCGATTGCCTCGGCGGAGAAAGGGTTAAATAACGCGCGATCGCCTCTGCCGTGAATCCGCTCAACCGGCGTCCGCAGCTCTGACAGCGCTGACTCCACGGTGCGGTGAAGCCTCAGCCATCTGCCAAATAAAATCACTCACAATTCCCCCACGTGGGATGCTCGCAGGCGCACGGAGTGCGAGATTGAGTGACCCCCAAATTGTCCTCCAAAAAGAAGCCCTGAAACAGAGGAGACGCGCTGCCAAAGGCGACGATTGTATCCTCGGAGCGGTAATAGGTGCACGGGACGGACGCAGCCTCCGATACGTCTGTCTCCGGCGTTCTCGGCAGTAAACTTATCCAAACTCTCATCAGAACTCCTACCTGCGCATGGCTGGGTTAGAGAAAGCAGGCTGTGACATCACTAACATATTAGAAATGACATCATTATTATCCTGAGTATCCTTTTTGCCTCCACTAAGATGGTCCGCGGTCTTACTAACAAAACAGTCCATGGAAGACTTCTAGAATTCTTAATATGGATCTCCTAGGAGAGCAAAGGAACCCCTTAATATATAATATATAAAGTGGAATATAAAGTCTAAGATGAAATCATTGTAACAGAAAAAAAAACAGGAGCCGGAACTATACGGTGTAATTTAAGGTGAAAGATTGAGGGTTAATACCCAAAAATTCTACTTCACAGAAAGGGTAGTAGATACGTGGAATAGACCTCCAGTGGAATCGGTACCAGCGAGCTTCGGTTCAAGAAAGCATGAGACGTAAATAAAGCTCTTCTAAATAATGAATAATAATTAATTCTGCCGTATCTATGTAGAAAATGGTAGCTGTTGCCCCCGACGTTTGCATGAATGGATTGTTGTTTGTTGACCGGTGTAGGCAGAATTAGTTGGCACAATTTTTATTATCTATGCAATTTCCTAAAAATGATCTAATTTGACCATAAACGATGGCACCAATCAGCCAGATTGTTTATCTGTAGCATTAACATTTTTATGCATATTTTTTTATTGTTTCCATTTTTTTTTTTGAGTTTTTCGCAGTAATTTGTTGCGTCCTTAATGACCGCATTGACCGCGTTGGCAGCGTTAGAGGAGATGGAAGGAGAGCCGCCTCCTGGAATAACCATTCTTTCCAGTAAATAATTGGAACCTCAATAAACTAGCGAATGAATGTTCAAAAAAACTCATCCTTTAAAGTCATCGGAGTGAAAGAAGCCCCTGCAGAGACGCCCCGCAATCAGTCAAGGTGTCCTTCCTCGGAGTCTGGTAAGAAGTGAGAGAGAAGAGCCGCCTCTGGGTGGTGATGGCAGTGTCCTCCGTTGGGGGTAGCCTCCCAGGAAGGAGGGTAATTCCACTCGGAAGGACATGTTCTTCAACTGACCTGCTGCAAGTCTACTTTCCAAACGTTCAAAACTAGATAAGTAAAAAGTAGCAGCTTCAAGTTGGTTTTTCGCTTGAGCTCATGGAGCTGATGCCCTTCATTGGGTTAACATAGGAAAAAAGATCTGAAGAGAAGACCTCTGAGGTCTGGAATTTCCCATATTTTGCAATGTCGTCCCAATGAAATTTATCGACGTCGAGCTAAATATACCAACGCCCAAAAACATGCGCGAAGAAAAGCTCTGCTGGTGGGACGTAGACAGAAAATGGGAGCAGGTTGACCTTACTCGGCTCCACGCGTGCCGGGTCCCGGGATATGATGTGGTGGGGGGAACCCTAGAGAGCTGAATCCACCATATGGGTCATTAACTGGACAACAATGGGTTAAAACAATAGCTTGAGTTATTTAGACAATCGACGCCTTTAGTCGGGGTTGGGGGGTCCGTCCGCCTCGCTCTGGGGTGGCATTACCAGCTCTGACTAATGTTTGATCGCATATCTTTTGTATGTATTCACCAAACGAAGTCTGGACACCACCTGCGGGTTTCTGGAGCTTCCACGTGTCATACCCTGAGCGAGCCATGAGGGGGCACCAAAAGCAACACAACCGCAATCGCTAAGGCAAAGTTTTGCGTCGTTAAGGAGAAGAGCTCACCATCTTTTATATATAATGTAAGGAAGTTTTACTTTACTGAGAGGGTGGTAGATAAGTAGAGCAGCCACCAGGCAAAAGTGGTAGAGGGTAATAGAGTGAGGTAATTGAAACATGTGTGGGATGGGCGTATGGCGCCTGAATCTAAGACAAAACCAAGGTTTGAGTCTTTACAGCAGATGTTTGGGGTCCCGACAAGCACACTTACACACAATAACACACACGCCAACATATATACGTATACACGCACAGTAACATACACACATTTTCACACACATTAACATACTACCATACCTACACACACTATCACACATACACAAACAGTAACGTTCACACCGTAACATACTTACACGCGCACACAGTAACTTACCCACATGCATGCTAACATACTAACACAGTCTAACATGCTTACTTACACGCACTAACATACTGATTTACACACACACACAGGGGGGTAGTCAGTGCCAGATCTCCTGCCCCCTCTCCATCCTCCGCTGGGAAATGACGTCATGGGCGGAAGGGGCCTGGAGGAGCTGGTGTTTCGGCCCCCGCTGGACAGGGGCCCCCTTGTTATGCCGCTGCTCGACCCTGAAATTCCTGACTTCAGTTGACAAATTGTCTCGTTTTTTACCGTAAATGCGAATTAATGCAGGAGCCGTTGTGTTTCTTCGATCTTCCACAAGGGGGCAGCATTGCATCACACATAATGAAGCCCCCTTAATTCGCGCGTGAGGAAACGAGCAGCCCTGTGCGCTTAAATGAAAATAAGCCATCTATACCAATTAAATCATAAAATCACGTCCCCCCCCCCCACACAAAGAGATCTGTTTGACCTACTTGTGTCGGCTTAACCTCCAAACGATTCATTTAGAAAAAGTGATTCCGATGCAAAGTGTGAGAAAAGAGGTCTTATCACCATGGCAACTGGTAGAATGTATGCTCCCACATGAATGGTTTTGGTTTAGTCTGTGATGATTTGTTTACATAAAATTTTTTTGGCGCAAAGAGTTAAAAAAAAAAAAAGATCGTATCACCGTGGCAACCGGCGGAATGTTCCATTACTAAATTAAAAAATGCAACGTTAGAGAAAAATGAAATGAAAAATTCACGAAAAACTGTCGAACTTTCGAAGCGATCGGTTTTTTGAACGCTCGGCTGGAAGCGTGAGAGGCGGCCGCTACCTGCGTACGCACGAGGACCTCGCTCCATGTTGTCGATGCAGACTTTTTAAGCCGATTGCTCAATTTTCCCAATCCGGCAGAATTTCATTAAGAGTTTGTTCCGCAGATGTGGCCCCGGCTCTTCACCAAACGCTCTTGTATTGACATCAATCAAGTCGAATATTTCCAGGCTTTTCAACAACAAAAAAAAATAAATATGCATCAACGGGAATAAACGCCGCGCAGAAAATTGACTTGGCTTTGTGTCCGTCGATTACTTTGAAAATAATCAAGTCGTTGTTTTGTAGCCGGGGGGTTCTGGAATATTTCTTTGGAATAAACCCCGCTTCTCCCGCATCTGACGACTCGGTGGGGTTTAACACAAAAAACGCGTAGACACGTAGAGCGGTCGGCGACCAAAACTTAACACAATGGGAAGTGCAACAGTTCTACCCCCTCCCCCCCCGGGATCCTCTTGATTTGCCTTCGCCATGGGTATCTGGCTGGGTTCCGGGGTGGGGGGGGGCAAAAAGTGGGGTTTTGGGAATTGATTCCCACCAGAGATCCAAAAATTCGGGGTAGCCCCAAAGCCGAGCCCCCCGTGGCTAATCCAAGGTGTAGACAAATCCATTGGAAGGTCAATGCCTGATGAATATGAAGAAGACGGTAAACAGGGCATCACGTAATATATAACATAACAATTTGACTTAACCCCTTAAGGACAATGGGCGGTACCCTAAACCCATAGTACATGTATGGACTTTGCCATTAAGGGGTTAAAGAAACAACAGGTGAGGAGAGCCCTGCTCACAAGAGTTTACAATCTAGAGCAGTTGGTCTTCCAATACACACACATTTTCTTTAAAGGCCTCCATGTAAGTATTTTTGGATTCATTAACCCTTTTTTGGATATTTCATGAGCCGTAACCCCTCGTTTTTAGACTTTATTGGTATTCCACTTTAAATATCCCATTAATAGTTAATCGTCTGCTGTTAAAATGAACGGCGTTTATAATTCTGGCTGTAAGAGGCTCATCGGTTGATCTGCCGTGCCTCGTTGGAGCGCAAATCCCTCTTTTGAGAGGCTTGGCTACATTAGGGGTAGTTAGTCGGTGTTAAGACACAGCGGGGCATCTCTAATAAAGGGTTAATCGGCCCAAAGAATAATCAAAGGGGATTGAGCTGTACGTTGGCTTTGTGTTTGGAACACGATCCGGAAACACTCCGTACTTAACCCCTTCATGACAAAGCCCGTACATGTACGGGCTTAAAATGCATTGTTTTCAACGGGTTTAGGGACCGCCCATTGTCCTTAAGGGGTTAACGTCGGTCAATAGACCCGAGCGGTTACAATGTTGCCTTCTTGGGGGGGGCATATATTGAAGATAAATTTGGGGGTTTATTTCCTGGAGTGTGATAAAGCAAGACCACTCCTTGCATATGGAAAAACACGGATTTTGGGGTCCTGGAGAAACTTCGCGAAATTCTAAATTTAACCCGTAAATTTCAACTTGGCAAGAGAAGTTTTTGGGGTAAAAAAAAATGACATTTCTGACGACTGTATCAGGAGCAGGATTATTGGGCCGGCCTGGTCCTGGCTCATACCGGCAGCACGCGGGCCGTGTTTATGAGGAACAATCGTAGCCGAGTTTATATCCCCAGAGCGAGAAATACCTTCTCGTATATCTGAAAGTTCTCAGGAACTCGGTGGAAACCGCAGAAAGTTCTAATTTGATTGACATGGAGGTGGTCCCGTCATACCCCTACGTCCTACGTCCCCGGAAGGCGACATAAGGCTTCGTGTTGCTTGTAGGCCGGTAACATAAGGCTGGTCTCTCCGTGTAAGGTCACTCGTTGTGACAGTATTTTATCCCCAAGGCTTCCGTACGCCGGTGACCCAAAGTCCCCAAAGGACAAAAAAAAAGGACGGATAAATCCTATTCAACCTTAGATTCCTACAAAATGGTATTTTTTTTAATGGGCATGAAATCAGATGTTAACTGGCAGTTTCTAACAAAATGACATCATGCAATAGAAGATGTTCGTGTGTTATGACATCATGAGTCATGTGATATATGGGTCATCATGCTTGTGATGCAAACAATGGCAGTACTTTTAGACAATTTTCAGAGGTAGGCAGACACCCGGTTACCCCATAACTGAAACAGACAAGGGTGGAAATTTAGCCCCGTCCCTTTAAGGCCCATAGCCAATGAACGGCATGAGTTCAGCCACCCGCTGAACACACACGGCCACACGCTACACTTCATGCACAGATGGCAACAAAGGTACAGGGGAGGCACCACTGGGCACCAGCCCTTTTGTTATTTCCCCAGTGTGACCAGTATGCCCAGTGTGCCCAGTGTGCCCAGTGGCCAGTCCAGGTGTGCCCTGTAGTCTACAGACCGCGCTAGGTTCTGTTTAAGGGACTGGTTGGTCCAGTTATGGAGTCGTATTGCTGCGCTTTCTCAGTTGAGGTGTTCGTGCATCTCTGTTCTTGACACCAAGAAGTATCATCGTCCGGCCAAAAAGTACAATTCCCATCATGCTCAGCCACTATCCGACTGAACTAGGTACACAAAACAAAATAGTGAAATCCTCAGCGCAAAACCGGAGTAATCTTGGTGCCTATGGGAACGTTTGGAGCAAACTCGGCTGCAAACAGTTAAATATTATTTTTACTAGAATCGGTCGAATTCAATAATATAGCTCAAAATGCGATCGGCCGTCCCTTGCTTCCTAAAAAAAAAAACGTCTCTATAAGTCAGTTATGAAATTGTCATTTTTCGCACATTTATATAAAAAAAAAAAGATATTTCCATTTCTATAAAATGAAACTAATTAGTGAACCCGACATAAATGCGATGATATTGGCACAATAGGTGAATGGGGTCCCCAACCCGGCATTTCTCTGTAGACTCGTTTGAACCCCGGATGAATAATTCCCATTCACAGACTTATCGTGGAAATTAGTTCAGAACACCGGGAAAATAATTCCCGTACAGCACACGCTACTCAGAAAAATACCATTTCATTAATTATAGCGAGAGTTTTCTAGGCTTATTTGTTTGGTCACAGTACATTCTCACGGATTGTGTAATATATGCATAGAGTCATTTCTGTGAAACTAAATTCTTCAATAAATAATATAATAGTACCATAATATGTATATATATACTATTCAAAAGTTTGGGGTCATTTAGAAATGTCCTTGTTTTTGAAAGAAAAGCACATTTTGTCTGTTAAAATAACATGAAATGGATAAGAAATCAGCACAGACGGGGTTAACGCTGTAAATGACTATTGTAGTGGGAAACGGCTGATTTTTAATGGAATCTCTTCATAGGCGTACAGAGACCCTTTATCACTCCCATCACTCCTGTGTCCCAGTGGCCCTTTATCACTCCCATCACTCCTGGGTTCCAATGGCCCTTTATCACTCCCATCACTCCTGTGTCCCAATGGCCCTTTATCACTCTCATCACTCCTGTGTTCCAATGGCCCTTTATCACTCCCATCACTCCTGTGTTCCAATGGCCCTTTATCACTCCCATCACTCCTGTGTTCCAACGGCCCTTTATCACTCCCATCACTCCTGTGTTCCAACGGCCCTTTATCACTCCCATCACTCCTGTGTTCCAATGGCCCTTTATCACTCCCATCACTCCTGTGTCCCAATGGCCCTTTATCACTCCCATCACTCCTGTGCTCCAATGGCCCTTTATCACTCCCATCACTCCTGTGTTCCAATGGCCCTTTATCACTCCCATCACTCCTGTGTTCCAACGGCCCTTTATCACTCCCATCACTCCTGTGTTCCAACGGCCCTTTATCACTCCCATCACTCCTGTGTTCCAATGGCCCTTTATCACTCCCATCACTCCTGTGTTCCAATGGCCCTTTATCACTCCCATCACTCCTGTGCTCCAATGGCCCTTTATCACTCCCATCACTCCTGTGCTCCAATGGCCCTTTATCACTCCCATCACTCCTGTGCTCCAATGGCCCTTTATCACTCCCATCACTCCTGTGTTCCAATGGCCCTTTATCACTCCCATCACTCCTGTGTTCCAATGGCCCTTTATCACTCCCATCACTCCTGTGCTCCAATGGCCCTTTATCACTCCCATCACTCCTGTGGTCCAATGGCCCTTTATCACTCCCATCACTCCTGTGCTCCAATGGCCCTTTATCACTCCCATCACTCCTGTGGTCCAATGGCCCTTTATCACTCTCATCACTCCTGTGTTCCAATGGCCCTTTATCACTCCCATCACTCCTGTGTTCCAATGGCCCTTTATCACTCCCATCACTCCTGTGTTCCAACGGCCCTTTATCACTCCCATCACTCCTGTGTTCCAACGGCCCTTTATCACTCCCATCACTCCTGTGTTCCAATGGCCCTTTATCACTCCCATCACTCCTGTGTTCCAATGGCCCTTTATCACTCCCATCACTCCTGTGCTCCAATGGCCCTTTATCACTCCCATCACTCCTGTGTTCCAATGGCCCTTTATCACTCCCATCACTCCTGTGTTCCAACGGCCCTTTATCACTCCCATCACTCCTGTGTTCCAACGGCCCTTTATCACTCCCATCACTCCTGTGTTCCAATGGCCCTTTATCACTCCCATCACTCCTGTGTTCCAATGGCCCTTTATCACTCCCATCACTCCTGTGCTCCAATGGCCCTTTATCACTCCCATCACTCCTGTGCTCCAATGGCCCTTTATCACTCCCATCACTCCTGTGCTCCAATGGCCCTTTATCACTCCCATCACTCCTGTGTTCCAATGGCCCTTTATCACTCCCATCACTCCTGTGTTCCAATGGCCCTTTATCACTCCCATCACTCCTGTGCTCCAATGGCCCTTTATCACTCCCATCACTCCTGTGGTCCAATGGCACGTTGTGTTCGCTGATCCAAGTTTAAGTTTAAAAGGCTAATTGATCGTTGCAATTATGTTACAGTGAGAAATACTGCTAAGTGACCCCAAACTTTTGAACAGTAGTGTATATATATAATTTGTATAATATAATATAGTTTTAATACTATATTAATAGATATGATCAAATAATGATAATAATAATAATAATAATAATAATAATAAATGAATAAGCTGGATGTTTTCAAACATATCCAGAGCAAATATATAATGGAAAACATATTTTTGTAAATTGTATAACAAATGTTATATTATGAATGGATAACTGAGACAACCCCAGGGGTCTGAAAACAATGAATTCTCTTCGAATCCTCTTACAATCAGATGCGAATTAGCCGTCGTTTAAAGGGAAATTAACCCCCGGCAGCCTGTATTTAGGAAGGAAGATGTTTTGTCACCTGTGATAAAATATTTTTGTCATTAACTCAAGAGGGGCCCTTCGTCTTTGTGTCATCGGCATTGAAACCTGGCTTTGTATGGGAAACATTTGCGAAGGGGAAAGGTTTTTCTTTTTTTTCCTCTGTTAATAGATGGGTTGACAAAGGCGGACGGGGTCACCAAATTCAGATTGAACAAACTAAATGAGGCAGAAAGGGTGGTCAGGGATCAGATCCGAGCTCAATGGGCACCCTGGCACTCCAACAAACTAAACGCGAACCGAAAAGACGCACTGACTGTGCCTATAGGATGAAGCAGGGGGTATAGCGGAAAAATGCCGTCTTCTGTTTAATTATTTATTGAGCGATATGGCGCCGTCATATTCCGTGGCGATGTACAATAAAATGAGTCGTGTATGAGCTAGGAGACCGGGTGTCCTGTTAAATTGAAATAATCAAAAAAATATATAAAATATTGAAAATATAAAAAATATAAATATAACTATTGATCTGACCGGCAAACAAAATAAAGCAAAAAATAAGAACTGGTTTTGCTTTCAGACAAATACATGAACCCCCCCTCCCCAGATCTAAAGAGGGATACATTTATATATTAATGTATATATATAGATATATAGATATATATATATGAGTGTATTGGGAAGATCTGATTTAGATTATTATTATTATTATTATATGTTCAGTATCAGCGTACTATTGCGTAACCAGAAAGCAAGGTCATTGTAATCATTGCACAATGTGTTTGGGGGTGGCGGGGTTGTTCATGCATTATATCTACAGGTAATGACCCCAAAAGGACAAAAGGAGACCAATGATTGAAGAATCACAGTATGTTTGCATATTATATATATATATATATATATATATATATATATACATACTACAGGTTCTAAATGTATTGAAATTGTTGGTATATTTTATGTTGATTAGATTCCCAAAATTTAGAAATACGGACCTTACAGTGATTAAAAGTCCCTCTCGTTCCCCTAAATCTCCCAATAGATTGTAAGCTTCCAAGACCAGGGCTCTCTCCTCCTTCATTATCATTATGGTTCACTTTCTCACATTTGTAACAGCGCTATGGAATCAGGTGGAGCTCTATTATTACAGACTAATGGAAGTGGAGCGTTCTATGCGTAAAACGAGGATTATGTTAAGTTTGCTCCGTACATTCTCTGCGCATGTTGGATTTTTTCCCCCGTAAATTTGGGTCGTTCTCTATATGGAAATATAATACGAGCGAATAGATTCGGATTCAGAATAGCGTCAGTTTAAACAGATATATAGGTACAGGTAACCTATGCACCTGATGGGATCAGCGGAGTTATCTCAGCTCCTGTGTTATTACCCCAAAGGTTCTTCAAGCAAAGGAAAGAAAACCCGGGAAGATACCTGGCACAAGTATAGGTTTCTTGAGTCGTAAGTATTTGCTCTAGATTGTAAGCCTTTGAGCCAGGCTAAACAAGAGGCTGTAATCTAAAACTAGAAGGATTAGATGCATTGTAAGGAAGGTTTACTTTACTGAGGGGGTGGAAGATAAGTGGAAGAGCCTCCCAGCAGAGGTGGTAGAGGCTAATACAGTGAGGGGAGTTAAAACATGCATGGGATCGGCATACGGCTCCTGAATCTAAGACGAGACCAACGACTGATTAAGGTTTGAGTCTTTACAGCAGAAAATATGAGCAGACTACATGAGCCAAATTTCTTCCTTCTATAAAAAATAATAAAGAAAAATACAACAAAACAAACAGTTTCCAGAAGGTAGAGCTAGATATAAATCAGAGGGATTGTAGACAAATTATAGAGGTTTACAGGGGGGGGAAAAGAAGGCTGCAAGGGAAATAACTGTCCAAATTTTAAAATTTTAGGGCTAAAAAGACAGTTAATAGTTAATATTGATTCATTTATAAAGAAGGAAAAGAAATAACCCAAGGTCACAACATCGGGTGCTGGTTTTTAATTTTGTAGAGAATTTGAAATTACAGGGTTTTTAACTTGTTTCTTAAATCTGATCTGAATTAATCATTAAGCATGAAAAATGGGGGGATTTATCTACATATTAGTTCAGGTCAGAGCCTGGATAGCTTTCCATTTACTGCATTTCTCTGAAAGAATACAGACAGGTGATGTCTAATCCATTAGCACAAGAGCCTCCATAAAGTGAGGCTAATGTGTTTACTTGGCGGGCACAGGGGAAAGGCTACACAAGCCTCCAACTAGTTAATTGGATGTCTGAATACTTAAAAATTAAAAGCTTTCTTCTTTTTTATTTTATTTTTTTTATTTTTTTTATTATTTTTTTTTTCTAACCTACAAATTATCTGTAGATTATATGGTTTTGGCAGATGTGTTTCACACTTTACCTAAATTATCAGATTAACTTTTTTTGATACAAAATGTAAAAAAATAAAAAAAATAAAAAAAAAAAGAGAAAAGAAAATCACAAAAGAAAAGGGAGGCAGCAAAATGGAACATTTGGCCTGAAATTGTTCCCCATGCAAATATTCAAGCAAAACAGAAATAAATCCAAATATTTTAATCCTAGAAACCAGGGGAGGGTTTTTTAAATGAGGCACTTTATAATGAATGTCAGTAAATGGCCTCCTATTAACCCCCCCTTCCCCAAATCCTCTCCTATAGAGGTTTACACATTTAAAGGTAATTAGTGATGTCTTCAGTTGAAGTGGTTGGTAGAAAGGAGCAACACAAACCTCTAATTTGTTTTCTTGTACATTATTCAAACTTGAGCTTTTTTTTTACCCAATTTGTTTTGCACACTAGGGATTGTTGTGATCACATTTTCTGAATACAATTTCACGATTTTTGCACTCATTTTTTTTTAAAGTGGTTGCTCTGCCCCCCCCCCCCCCCAGCTGCAGCAAGACAATCCAGCTTCCAAATTGCAAGACTTTTCTTTTCTTTAGCCTGGCAAAATCAATCTGTTGACAGCTCAACTCATTTTTCCCTGAAAACTTATTAGCCATTCAGCATCACAATACACTCTGAGCCCCCTTTTGTCCAGGACAAAACTCCAAACCCCATCATTAGTGCTTATTACCCTGAGCAGTTTGACAGCCCTTACCAGACTGCTTACAAGATGTCTTATTCACCAGTAACCAAGCTCTTAATAGAAAAGGAAATATTCCAGCAAGTTTCAGGTTGAATAAGTGTAGGGGGGGGGATCTGGCCCCCCACCCTCCCCTCCCAATTACATTTGACACAATATTTTGCTTTTTTTGTTTAAAAGACACACAAAGCACACTTTGGACCATATTCTGCTAATTTGTTGCACTATAAATAGCTTTAGTGCAATTTAAAACACAAATAAGATTCGCTTTTTTTGTGTGTGCTGTGGGCATGAAATGGTTCCCAGTCAATCCCAGTACAAACACACACATATTACCTCTTTTAGACAGAAAGAGGTTGAGGATTTCCATGTGTGACCTTTTAAAAGGAACTAGAAAAAAAAAATACCAATAATTCAATACATACCTGCAATGCCCACCTATAAAATTTTAACACTTTAACAGCATTCTGTAAAAAAAGTTGAATTGATTGATCATTTTCTCTATAATTCAAAATGTACAGATAAATTAAATCTCTCTATAAAATCAATACATATCTATCAATAGTTTTATTTTTGGAGGCACTCATACCCTCTGGCAGATTAATGGTTAACTGAAATAACATAAAAGGGTCTTTTTTTTCTGGGTAAGGTCCCTTAGAAACCACAAAGTGACCTTCCAAATCCCTTAATATTTTAATTGCAAGCCCTCCTGCTATAAATACCTCCCTGTGAAGTCTTGTATGGTTTTCTAGACCTTGTAATTTTTTTTTTTCTAACAAGTCTTTTCCTGTTACAAGACTGCAAGAAAAATATTGGAATCTGATGACAAAAATAAATGAGTCCCACAATGTATGAATCAGAATTTTTTTTTTCTCTTTGTGTTTCCAATTCACTAAGCATTAGCGACACTGACACAGATTTAACGCCGGCTCTGCCTGTTTGGGAGACAAATTAAAATTAAATGATTATGACAATCTTTGTTACTATAAAATAATGTACTTTATATTGTAACCAGCAACTAAAAAATTCGTCTGGAAAATGCTATTTCCCCAAACATTAAATAGCATTGGGAACACGATTTTAATTTTTACATAAAATGTGATTATTTTATTTTTGCCCCTAAAATGTTTAAAGATCAAAAATTATTCTTTGCAGGGTTTTTTTTTATTTAAATCTAAAATTTAAGAGTAAGGGGGTTATTCACATATACATATGTATATGTTCATAGCATTTCGTAATAATCCGTCTTAAAATCAGATAATAGGCTAATGGTGTTTATTTGAACTATTGTTCTGGGAAAAAAAATTAAATGGTCATATTTTTAGATTTGTCGGGTAATGGAAATATTAAAAATCCGCTTGTTGTATTAGGCTATGTTTGTAGAGTTTGAAGAAATTTTTTTATCTATTTATCTCCATATGAGGAAGAGAAAGTCCTTATGAGGAAGAAAAAGCGCGTTGGGTTAAAATAAATAAATAAAATGAAAAGTGAAAAGTAAAAATAAAAAAGAAACATGTAATTGAAAATTAAATAATAATAATAAAAATAATAATAATAAAATTAGTAAAATAATATAATTTCAGTGTTTGTTGTTTGTTGCACTTAAAAGTGATATCTTTTTTCTATTTTTTTTCTATTTTTTTTAAATAACACATTTTCAATGTTTAAACTCTGATGCAGCTACTTGTATTTGTTATATATATTCTCAAATACTGGGTGATCAAACGCAATCATAATATTACATTTATATATATATATATTATATATATATATATATATATATATATATATAATATATATATATATATATATATAATATATATATATATATATATATATATATATATATATAAATTCAGCTTTCTGAAAGTGTGTCCATCATCCAATAATTGTTAAAATTATTAAAATTATTAAAATTTTTAAAAAGTATTTGACCTTGCATTAAAATGAAAATGTTTGAATGTTTTCAGAAAGTATTAATAATAAAACATTTAATTTCGTAGGAAATGATGCTCACCACAGGTTTTTATTTCAGTACCTTCTTTTTTTTGGATTCATAAATCTGGCGCACATGCGTCTACAAAGTTACCTGCGCACATACAGACAAGCAGACAGGTCTAGCATTGACAATCCCTTAAATAAGTCATCATATAATATATAAAACACATTTTAAAGTAAAGAAAAAAAAATATTATTAGAACAGTGTCTCTCCTTTTTTTTTTTTCTTTCAACATGAAATACCCACAAAAAGTTTAGGGCTCAGACACTTGGTAACTTGGCATTTGAGGCACCTTAAGAGAGTGTCCCCAAAATAAAGGTGACACATGTTACAGTCTTCTAAGTGGGACTTGGAGAAAGAAAGTGACATGGTGCCTGGTGGTGATGGCAGCCAGTTCTGAGCTGATATTGAAACCCCCTTTTTATTCAGGCTCAGTAGTCAGAGTCCTGTATCCTGGTCTTTCTGCTGAGTTTAGGATCAGTCAGATGTCACATTCACTGTCACTGGAGGTTATGGAGATGGCAGAGGTGGCTGCTTTGCTGGACAGGCTGGCTGCAGGACTTGAGACTGAGCCTAAGGCTTCACCCCTCTCATCTGAGCCCAGTGAACGTCCAGATCCCTGTGACAAAACTTGCTGCTGCAGCCTGGCAAAAAACACAAGAGGCAAAGATAGTCACCATATTTATTTTTTTTGTTTTTGGGTGTTTTTTTAATTTCGTTTATTTTTCTTTTTTTTTTTCTTTTTTTTGAGGGGGGGTATTTGTTATATATATATATTCTCTCTCTATATATATATATATATAAAAAAATATATAAAAATATATATATATATATATATATAATATTTTTTTCCCTTTTAAAAAAATAATAAAATAAAGCAAGATCATCATTAACTCCCAACACTACCACCCCCAATTTCTCAGATAGTTTGGCTTAAAGCAGGCAATTTATCACTGGAAGTTCGGTGCAATAAGCAAAATATCTAATATCTGTTAATTTAATCATTACTATAATTTTTATAATAGTATAATCATATATAGGTCAATTTTTTGTTTGCCTTTTTTTTTTACATGTGGACCTTTCTCTTGTCTGAACCTAGAGCTTTCACTTTGTTTCTACCTGTTTGTAATTTTAGGTTAATTTAGATTAATTTTTTAATATATTGAAGTTAAATATTCGGGTTTAAAGAGAAGGACATATTTCTTACAAATAATGAGAAAGATTTACTGAAAGTTTACCAATAAGGGACAAAGGCTTTACCATTTAAACCAACCCTCACCACCTCCATGAATTAATTCAAGATGCCCTTTAAATATAATTTAAAAACCTGGATGAAAAGATTGTGACGTTCGTCAGATTAAGCTAACAAAAAAATAAGCAAATAAATAATAAAATAGGGCAAAAATGTGCAACTTCACCGAATATTGATAATAATAATAATTATTAAACATTACCCCCTCATAGCTAAACACCCCTGATCACTTTCTTGGAAGAATAAATATTAACACTGTTTTTAAAATATTCATTCGAATTAAAAAGCACGTGAAATATTAATATCCTTCATTATATTAATATATTTATCTATATTTATAGATTCAAACTAGAGATTTGGCAGTGATGTTTGTATATTAATTCCTGGCTAATTCTATAAATATACGTAACATTTAAAATGTGATTTAACTGTTTTTTTGGGAAATAAAGGACGGTAAGTTGTATAAAGCTCAGTGAAAGAGAAATGGTGTTTTAGAGCTGTTTAAATCTGATTATACATCTCTAAAGAAGAGATTAACATTGAACTAAAGGAGTTACTGCACCCAGACAGTAATGGAAATATCATAAATCACATGTATTTAAGGTTTAAGTGTAAGGTTCGTTTAATAATTCCAAACCAAAGACACAAAAATGATCAATAAATAACTAATTACCTAAAAAAGGATATTATACCATGCTATAATGTAATATAATAACACTGTATAA
>NC_071095.1:9283498-9480998 GCF_027358695.1 Spea bombifrons
TTTCTAGCTGGGAGCAGCAGATATTTAACATGGGCACCTCTCCATCTTGGCCCTTGTGCTCTTTAAGAATGTATTTTTTTTCTAAGGGAGGGGAAACAGGGGTGGAGGGGAGAGGGATTTTATTTCATTTTCAAGCAGCTGTTGAAAAAAAAAATGTTTTTTGTTTTTTTTTAGTATTTTCTTTAGTGGCTTGGTGCATTTTCACATATTTCCATATGATGGCATTTGCTGCCTGTTGGATGTAGGAATGAAGCAGGGAGATGGTTACTCTACCTCTCACAGGTTGGGGGTGCCAGTGGGCCACTTACAAGGATCTCCTCTGGCTCCTCGGCTTAACCCCTGTCTGACCAGCTGCCTTTAGCGAGGCTCTAGGCAGCAAATTGACAAACATGGATGGAAAACATTATGTGTTCTTATTAATTATTTAAAATGCTCTAGACACTGTTAACACGTTATGTGCCAGAAAGGATACGCAACCCAAAGACATCTGGTATCTGACAGCTAAAGGGTTAACTCAACTTTTTTAACATGTGATCCTAAAGATTTTGTACACTTGTTTGTTTTTTTTTCATCTTGTGTAGGTAATCACCAGTAGACATAGGTAGCCATTGGTCGTCTAGCTGCTTTGATATCATGATGGGAGTCGGAGTGCAGAGCACTTAGAGAAGTGCTGCTCTTTTAAGGATCGGGAACGAGTATTTTCAAGGAGTCTTTAACTTCATTTTTCTCTGTACTCTGTCGTTTTTATTGCAATTTCTGGGTCAGCAAGCAAAATTTCTAAATTGATTCTAGAACAAGCAGTACATGGACCGATCATAAAACATGTTTCCATTTGCGTGCAACTATTTCACGTTCTCATGGGGCAAAACTAACATTATTATTATGTGATTCCCGCTTGTTACTTATCGTTATAGCTCTGTATTAATTATTCATCTTTTTTTTTTTTTTATATCCCAAATACATCATTCAGAATAACAAATTCACCCTTTCTTAGTAAGATTTTCATTGGAACCAGCCCGTCGAAACATATAATATCATAGTCATTCCATCTAGTCCAGTTAGTTGACATGGGACAGGAGCAAAGTCTTGGATGGACCAATAAATATGTATTCTGGAGAAATGACTTCCTTATCTAACCGATTATGCAGAAAATAAGAGCTCTCCAACCCATCATGGGCTCCATATGCAATCTGATGACAATTAGATGTCCATGTCTTTATGAGAGGGTACCTGTGATGGTTCCCAGTCATTCCCAGTCATATACCTACCTTCCCAATTTGCCTTCCACTCTGATCTATGTGATTTGTTAAGATGAGCCCACGCCATTTTAGGTACCCACTAGATCTATTAAAACAGGGATTTTCATGGACATGGCATATTTATCCGCCGTCCCTCCTTCCTATAAAAGGATTTCTTCACGTTTCACTTATACAGATTGCAGATTTCACATACAGCTGCAGAACTGTGCTCGGGGGAGGTTGGAGACACCGAGCGAGAGCGGGGAGAGGGATAGAGAGAAGGAGGGAGACAGAAGGGGGATGCAAGATAAAAGGAAAAGAGAAGGGCAGAGAGAAAAGCAATGCGATGGGGGGGGGAGAGGGGGGGGGCAAGACTTTGAAATGACAAATTGGGCAACCAGACATATAAAACCAGTAACAAGCAGTCAACATCACCGGCGTGATAATTCAACCAGCAGACAAGTGCTAACTGCAATCCATGTGTGTTTGATTGATTATTCACAGAGAATATACTATAATGCACCTATTGCAATGGTTTTGGCATCTCTGCCACGGTCTTGGCATCTTTGCGCACCCTACGTACACACGGGGCATCATTATACCCACAACTACAATATTTCTCTCTCTGTATAGATCTGCACGTTCTATACAATAAAGCGATGTTATAGGAAACGCGCATGAATGCTATTCACGTTGAAGAGACACAAAGAACATCGTAAGACATTGTAGATATTTGCTTGACTTTCATTCGACACGGATACTGATGGGAAAATCGTCAATGTTTTTTTTTTTCTTGATTTAGCCTCGCTTTTTTTTTTTTATATCCTTTTTATTCATATTTTGGTGGCAATTGGTCGTAAGTCTTGTCTGCCTCGGTGGAAATGTGATTCTTTGTAAGATGAAGTATTATAGACAACGCCGTGCCGCAGGCAATGTCATATCGTAGCATTAAATTGCAAGCATGCTATATTAATAATTACTGAGATTCTTTTCTTCTCTGTTTAAAATAATGCGCTTCAAATTCTCCGGGGCCTATTTGTCAAGTTCCGGGGAAGGTATAAATAGTAAGCTGACACAATTTCGCATGCGTTTCCGACTCTTAGCATAATGTTTTGCTCTCCAGCTTTTAAATATAGATGCATAGCCTTTCAGACTAGAATCGTGTAGACGAGAGACACTTCCTGATTAGAAATAAGTGTCCGGAGCTACTTTCCAGATGACCCTATATAAGATACGCAATGTCCAGCATCTGAAAAGTCTTTCTGGGTGGTTGATAGGTGGGTCAAAAGCAGAGCATGATCAGAATTGGGCACCAAACTAGATATTTAGTCTTACTAGACCTGCATTCAGCAGTGCCTAAAAAAACAAGCCTGTAGTCTGTTATATAGAAAATTTGGGTAATAACACCACTTTTGCACCAGAGGCCTTCCTTTCTCTTCCTTTATTGCTGCCTTCTTTCCTCCATTTCTCTTCCTCCCCTTCCTTCTTTCCCCTTTTCTCTCCCTTCCTTATATTTCCTTTCTATTTTCTTCCATCCTGTTGCATTGTTTTATGGCCCTTGGGGTTTGATAACTTTCTGTCCTTGTGCAGTGGTGATTAGAAGACTCTAGTGATCTCCCTTCCTTCCTCCCATCTTCATTCCTCCCTTACTCTCTTCCTTCCTCCTTTACTCTCCCTTTCTCCTTTACTCTCTTCCTTCTTTCTTCCCTTTCTCCCTTCCTTCCTCTCTTCCTTCCTTCCTTCCTGCCTTCCTTTCTCCTTTACATCCTCCCTTCCTCCCTTCCTCCCTTCCTTCCTTCCTCCTTTCCTCCCTTCCTTCCTTCCTTCCTCCCACCTTCCTTCCTTCCTGCCTTCCTTTCTCCTTTGCATCCTCCCTTCCTCCCTTCCTTCCTCCCTTCCTTCCTTCCTTCCTTCCTTCCTTCCTTCCTTCCTTCTTCCCTTTCTTCCTCCCTTCCTCCCTTCCTTCCTTCCTGCCTTCCTTCCTCCCTTCCTTCCTTCCTTCCTTCCTTCCTCCCTTCCTTCCTTCCTTCCGCCCTTCCTTTTTCCTTTTCTATATTCATTCTTTCCATCCTCCCTCCCTCCATTCCTTCCTTCCTTCCGTATTGTTTTGTGGTCTGTATGGTCTGATAACTAACCCTTTAATCCTTTTTTCCTTGTGAGGTTATGATTAGAAGTCTCTAATGATCACTGTTGAGATACAACAGATGTACACAATGCAAATGTAACGCTTGTAAACCGTTGCCAACAATGAACTGGGTAGCTTACAGAATTACGTATTTATTTGTGGAGTCCACATTTTTAAATCAGTGATTTACATTTTCTACAACTGTACAAAAACAAATCATGAAATATTTATTCCGAACGATTGCCTCCTGGAAATGTTTAATGTGCATTGGGTGCTAGTCAACTAAAGGGTTAAGTCTGCCATTTTCCCATAATCCTTAGCTGCATTTGTCAGGCTAGATCCTGCTCCATTGTCACCGTGTTCCACCGCGGTTCATGGATTATGAGGGTTGAAACAACAATGTCGCTTTTCAGTAGACTAAACAGAACATGAAACATGATAGATTTGAATGGTTCTAAGTGGGGCTGAGAAACACTAACCTCTATTCAATCCAGACACTGCTATGGGCTTCCCCAGACAGCAGAGACGGCACGTTTTAAGGCACGATTCACACATTTCCAAATGTATGTATTATCGTTAACAAATCAGTCTGTTAGCAGGGCATTTTATTCCTTAACTTGACAAGATACGGAAATAATGGAAGAATATAAGCATGTATTAATGCACGTACACCACAATATTATTGATGAGAAAAAAGAAAAGCAAAAATTATTATCTTTAGTATTTATTTATTTATTTATTTTACCAATGCTAAAAGTGAATAGAATACCAACCGTGTCTTGTAGAAAAATAACTCGCGTAATAATAGCAAACCTCCATTAGTTAGCAAAACTATTGAGTTCTAGTGGATGTAGCCCACTTTTGGTCGGAAACCATATTTTAGGTGTTCATGTGCCTATTTTTATATGAATTATTATAAAATATGAGCATTTTGCCATAGGTTATCTTAACTGTTTTCACAAATAGGTATGAACAGCTAAACATCCCATTTTCAACAACTGAATAAATTATTTTTATATCAAATACCAGCCATTTAAAGTTTTAACCCTTTTATTCTAAAGATAACATTAATTAACTCTGCTGTAAGAACACATCGTACCTCATTGCGTCTTGACTACCAAATGGAAATGCCAGCTACAGCTACTAACTGGCTACTATGCTTGAGTAATCCTGCTGATTAAGCAGTTTTTCTATTGTAATATTTATTCATTAAAGACTTTTCATGGTTTAGAAGAGACGCCACTGTTACTGTCAGCAAAATTAAATGCAGAAAATACTGACATTAAATGGGAAATCCCATAATTTTTATTACTAGTATTAGATTAAAAATATATTTTTTTAAATATTGCGCAGTTGTAGTTTTTGCCCCATAATATAATGTTTTCAGGCAGCAGCATATCAGCCATTTGTAGGATTTCTCGTTCTGTTATCTGAGCCCCGATCTACTAAACACCCTGACTTCTTTTAAACTGCCTGTGGGATACAGTAGAATGCTTTGGTCTTAATCACCCAGTCGGACTCTCTGACTAATGTAAGTCTATGGAGGAATGGACTTCGTTAGCATTGCCATAAAGCATCAGCTCAGTGTGGTGTTTGATAAAACCAGGTTTTTGTCAATGGCTGACCGGCATTACTTTATACAGCACTAAGGGTTATGCTCAAGGAGAAAAATATTCCCTTTAAGTATGGTTGGGTATTATGCAGTCCGTTCAAAGAAATCTCCCAAGGCCGTTCAATTAAGTAGAAGGACAAGAACACCATGAAATCATTAAGCATCTCGGCTACATCCACCCACCCATTTACTTATAGAAAATATGTTTCATTTTCTTCTGCAATGGCCAATCTCTTATGGATGTAGGCCACTGGATTGCTACTAAGAAAAGCGACTGATGAACTTAAAATAAAGTATTTTTCCTTCCTACTGAGAGCACATCCTCATTTTGTTTGGTGAAAGAACGGAAGACGTGCCATTCTGTTGCCCCATTGGAATCACTTCTGTTTTGACCGCCAATACATGAATCGAGTGCCCCCAGTGTCCCTCTGCTCAGTTGACTGGTTCCATTGGAGATCTTTGTTCTCCCTGAATAGCGTTGTTGCCTCCAACATCTCAAGCCAAGCAAGATTGGTGGTCATGTAGGTAGATATGAGTCTATTTCCAAAACCCCATGCAAAATGCAACGTGCATGACTACAAAATGGTTTAATTCAGTTGTGCATCAAAATCAATTGAATTAGAGTAAAGTAGGAAGTACTCACAAGGACATGAGATGTCGTCTAGCACCCTCCATATTTTGCCTTGACCTTCTGCCATTACTTTAATGTCTTATCATTAATCTATCAACGGGATTTGCATATAAGCAGAAAAAAAAACATGAATTGGTTTATTTATACGCAACCGGCCAAGGACGTCAATCACGAAAGATCAAGCTTACTCAACAATAGGTTTCCCCTTGTCGGAAAAAATGAACTAAGCTATGTTGGAACGCAAATCGTATTTTTTTTTAGTAAGGCTGTTGAAAAAAAATTAATCGGTATTGGATTGGAGGAGTAGATAATTGAAGATCCACTGCACTGAATCATAATTTGAGAAAACAGATGTTGCCCTTTAAAAAAGCCATTCCGAGACGCCTGGGGAGACATCTATTTGGCCATAGTATTATTGACTTAAAAAGGTGTTTTGAGCTATCACAGCATCGTTTCCAGTTCAGCACTTTCAGGTTTTATTCAGCAGATGCAGCAATTTTATTAAAAGCACCTGCCCAGGACTGTATCGAAAACAGCCGAGCCTTCCAAACGAAACACAACAGAAGCCTTCGGTAACGCGAAACCTTAAGTGCCGCGCTGGAATTTATGCAGCGTGTGCTCTAATATCTGTAACTGATAACACGTCCCGTTCCGTCATCCCGGCGGCCCCCCCCGGAATGGATATGTTCATGGAGGAATATGTAGATTTGGCCAGGGAGGCTCACACAGCCCTGAGCCAAGTCGAGTCCAAAGGGGTAGAAACGTTATTCCCATAATGGAAGGCAATCTCAGTCCGCAAAGACCCATTTGGGTTACAGAAATATGAAAATATCTTAAATTAAATTTATACATATGAAAAGGAAGTTAGAATGTGAGACGTGCGCATGGGAACTATGGAAATCAGAGACGATTATCGAGCCTCTCGGTCAATATCTCGGTCCCATGTTGGGAACCAGTGTTGGTTCCCTTGTGCAGTGGAAAGTTGCCTCTGGTTACAGTTCTAGACTGCCCTTGGGGCAAGATCAGACTGATATATAAATCATGTAAATACAAATATACTAGTATCTGGAGGTTCAGTTGGAAGCATAATCATACTTGGGAGCTCTCGGGGTTTGACCCAGAATCTCAGGGTTGCCCCAATCTCAGGGTCTCAGGACGTTATTCTGACTCTCAGTTGGTGCTTTCAGTGCCAGTGTGTTATAGTTGATATTCCTGCTTGAATGCAGGTGACTCATTTACGTGTATCAGTACATCTAGAATCTTCATTCATGGGCCATTAAATGGTTAATATTTCCAGAAGTCTCAGGGTCAGCTCATTTAGAAAGTCCCCAGGTATGGGCATGATGTAGGACTGCATCCAATAGGGCTTTCACCCAATACTATTATTTCACCAGGTTTTTTCCCCCAATTTTTATTCTAAACTATTAGATTCTGGGTATAAACGTTATTATGGAATTTGTCATTCATGTATATGTTTTCCATGGAAGCCGTTAGTCAGTGGTACTTTACGTAGACATCAACATGGTTTAATATCTCTTCTCAGCATGGATGTTATTGGCTTTTCGGGTTCTCCCCCCCCTAAATGAAATATAGCCCTTCCATATATGGGCATATTGGTCTGATTGTCGATGGAGGCAGAAGCACCCACTTCCAAATACATGCATTTATATAGAAGCCATAAACTTGTGTAATTATCTATGTGCAGAGTGTACTTGTTACGTGCAATTAGGTTTTCAGCTTATAATGAATTGTACCATATGCTTGTTATTATTTTATGGAGACAGGAGCTTCAGATGCCGGTGGTAGCCTCAATGTTCAAACTGATTCCTAAGACCTTCACACCTGACATTTTTTTAAAATAATTTTATCTGCTAGACTGATAATATATATATATAATATAAATTACCCTATATTTGCTGAAGATAGCATTGCCAATATCAAAAACAATAGTGTAGGAACATGACCACTTCTACTGAAAGTCCAGGCGTCCATCACCATCTCTGGAGGTCGTCACCTCAAAGCCTGTAGAAGCTTATAGAACAGTCCATTGTTCTTATATTACAATCTGTTGGGTTTGTCAATATATTTGTAGCCAGGGCCGGACTGCTGATGATGGGGCAGTCCTAGCACTTTAAGGCCAGTGGCCGCCCTATGACGTAAGTATGACTGGCGGCTGGATACGGGCGGCTGCACGCAACGTTTTAATGCTCACATGGAGTTAAATTATGTAAATTAGCCTGATGACCATCATATCGTTGCAAAGTATGGATTTAGAATACTCACCCGAATACTCTGTGGACTATCTTTATTACGTTTTTTTTTTTATACTTCCATATTTCATTAAAAAAGATGGAAACAGAACCAAAATGTGTAGTTTACAACCTAGATTAAGTTAGTGCCAGAGGACTAAGGAAATTCTGGGTCAAAATTAACCCCTAATTAATTTTCAGGGTAACCAGAGTGACCAAATCTCCATAACTTGCAATTCCCCCCCCATCCCCTATAGAGCCCCCTATAGTCCATTTATTTTTTAATCTTCTTTAACACTCCTTTTTCTACATACACTTGCTTCTGCTAATAACTTAGAGTTAACCATGTAGACTCCAAACCCCAGTTCTTTATTCTTGCGTCGTGCGATCTGACAAACACATGGCCACGAGGCATTAGTCTGCCTACGCTTTTAGTATAACAGACTGGAAAGAATATGCGGCTATGATGACATCTTCTCAGAATAGCAGTAGATGTAATTGAGACTGATGTCACTGAAATTTTATGCATGGTTACTACGCTAACGCTGTAATTCCTTTCCGCAAACCCATTAAAAATCCTGTTGGTGTTATTATAAACTAGCTTTTAATGTGGAGTGGAATCTGCTCGTGTGTTTTACCTTCTGCTGGCTTACCAATATGTCTCATTACGCAGGCCTACTCACTGAGCGCTATTAGTCATTCGTTAGAACCGCCAATGATGTGAAATAAGCACTGATCACACTTATGTGACTGGCGCATTGCATTCTCCGAGGTTTTATCTTCTATAATAAACCCTTTTTTGGGGTAATTTATGGTGAATAAAACACAATGCTGGGTATTTATAGCATAAGAACATAACAAAAAAAAAAAAAAAAGCTACTGAGGACCAGCACCGGGAGGCAGGACGGCTACAAAAAATGGCCGCCGGGGCCTAAAGATTGCCATGAGGCAGCCATTCCCGAAAACAGAAAGCCACCGGTCCCTATGGCCCAGACACATGTACCCGGGTGAGAAGCCAAAGAGGCGCCCCATTACATATGGCCGCCTTCCTTGGAAGATTCAAAGATTCAGAGAGACAATAAGTATCCCTGTGGTTATAGGAACAGCTCGTGTTACAATTTATTAGGGCTAAGGGAAACCCAAAGAGTCTTGGGATTTCATACCCGGTAGCCGCTGTAATATTGGCGTCCATTTTAGTTAAAAACTGATTGCAATTTTAATTCGTAGGCATTCTGTAGAATGCCTCGGAATAGCTTCTAACGACTGCACATGAAAAATATACAAGGCAATACAACAAACACACAAAAAAATGTAATATATGCAGCTCAAAATGTCTTAATTTCTATTGATTCTAATCTTACCAAAAGCTGTCAAAGCTTTCTATGAACGTGTAACGCAAACTAGAGAATTATTATGCAAATTAGGAAAAAATAATTGCTTTCATACTGTGAATAAAACAGGTTTAGGAATTGTATAGAATGCTTGGATTAAGTACCTGAGATAAGGAATAGTTTATATTCAGTGCCTGGCAAAAACAATGAATACACACACACCGTTACTCACACTCACCTTTTATGCACCTGGATCCTCATCTCCCTCCACACAATAAAGCATTACTGATACTAAGTCACTGCCGACTACCTGCCTCCTGGCTACAGTTTTACATAATGACTGGACCTGTAACAGTTACATTCCCCTTCATTTGAGCCTACGGGTGCTTTGACCTCCAAGACTTCCCTCAGAGAAAAGAAACATGGGGGCAAAGTTAGTCAAAATACAGGTTAAACGTCAGGTGGAGTTCATAGAATTAGAACTAGCCAAAAGTTGATTACTGGAGAGTTAATATCAGAATTAGAGCATTCAAAAGATCATCTAAAATGCTCTGTTCATGAGAAAGATGTCCAATTGGTGTCTACAAAATTCCGTACACACTTTGCAAAGTCAAATTGGGCACCAGCGACGCATGTTAAAGACACCAGGTTCCAGGGAGAAGACGCAAGGCGACAACTCAGAAGAGACTGAGGATACATCAAGGCATAAGAGATCATCCTACAACCCTGTCTTAGATAGGGAAACCCATTGGTTTGAGGAACAGTCTTTAGTACCCTATAAAGCTATGTGCCGCAAATAACTGCGCCATCGCCTACTGAGTCCATTAATAAATGGAATGGGGGGCAATTAATGTTTTTTCCTTTTTATTAATGTCTTCTGCTGTTTTGGATAGGCTTTTATTCTAATGCCTTAGACCCAAGCCAGACCCTCACTTCTGTGCATCTTCAGTAGGGTATACTCCGTGTGAACGTTGGATTTTATTACGCAACCTTACATGCAGTATACCATTCCAAATGAAACGCACCACCGCAACATGACTTTGTCCACGATTACTTGACATCACATTCGTACACCGTCTCTCTTGTTGTCTTTATCGTTCTATAATATATTACACCACCACCCATGTAACGAGTATTAGGAACAAAGTTACAAGCTTCACCGAGCCATTTAATGCTACACTTAGCTCTCGTAAACACATTTCGATGCGGCTTGAAATCAAACCCTTCTTTTTTTACGGCATATAAAATCAATTAATGAACAAGGACACTGGCATAAAATGGTTCCTGCATCCTCTCTGCCCAGCCTTCTTCCTCTAAAAGACAAACTCTACTTATAGATTTTTAATGATTGTCATGCAAAGCGCCATCCATCACCCGAGATTCCCCTGCTTTGAGAATTTTACTGCTGCTTATGAAATAAAGGGAAAGCATTTGGCAAGAATTCTTACGTTATCCATCGTCTTCTCTCAGCACAAAGAAAGCATTAGGCTGAGACAACAAAAGTGGAAGCGCGTACCATCAAGCATAGGAGGAACGGTTCTATGAAGATATTTATTAACCATTCCTAACCATTTGTTAGGAAGATATGATAAGGGATTACATCATCTTTACAACAGAATATACCTTTTTATGTATGGACATTATGTAGAAGATTGTGGGTATCAAGAACACCTCAACCAAGGAAAGGAAGCCACTTAGTAGCCTTCTCTACGGTGCGTCCCAACTCAGGAGCATCTGATCCTGCCCACAGAGATAGTCTAGAACTGAAATGCGAGGCAAGTTACCTCTACACAAGAGAGACAACAAACCTAAACATATTTTTCGGGTTTCATGGACCTTGTCAGGAGATAAGGCACGATTGAGGTCCATGTCTGAACTAACCTATACACTTGGGGTTAACCCCCAAAGATCCCGAAAGAGTGCAACCACATACATGTCTGTAAAGTGAGTTCCAACTTGAGACGCTTGTGAGCTCGTGATGCACCATAGGGCAGGCTATTCAATGGCTGTGTGTTCTTGGTTGAGTTGTTCTCAGACTTTTTTTGTATGTGAAGTCACCCGTTTGGGGTTCACCCCATGAGTCCTAATGTGGACCTCCATGCTTTACCTAAAAGGGTGCCTACCGCACCCCAATGCCAAGGCCTATGAAGGTTGAAACATGCCTGGGGTCGTTGATGGAGGCTGTGCTTCTGTAATGGTTCCCGTGAGCTAAAACCTGAGATATGCCTGAGCTGGGGTGCACTGTAGGTCAGGCTATTAAGTGGCCGCCGAGGGAATTTATTATTTCATAGTGGTAATCTGATCCAATAGACAAAGGGAGAAGTTCCAAACTTCCCACTTTGTCTATTGTAATCATTTAAGATTCTTTAAATCCCCAATGTATCAACAGCCAACACATCTCATTGTTGAGCAAATCATATGACTAAAATCAAAACAAAACATTTTATTGGTATTTATTGAAATTATATATCTGTCAACATATTTTTTTTCTACAAAATGCTTATATAGATCCTATTTATAAAATTAGTGGGTTCTGACATCGTTTGGGTAATCCATATTATTGACCAAAATATAACGTGTAATGTTCCTATAAATATTAAGTAATGTTCAGATGATGATGTAATAGATAATAAACACTATTCTGCGAGCAGACAATACGTGCCTTTAGAATGACGCACTCCTAATCTTGATACATATTATGCTATCCGTGTCACAAGGAAGCGTGTGTAATTCAATCATTCTAATTGCATGTCAAGCCCGGCTAATTACAATCTAAATATCGATTCTTGAAAATATATAAATTTTGGTGAAATTTGATTAGCAATAACTTGTACCAGAAATAATTATTTTATCATTGTTTTGGGCTTATTTTCTGCGGGAAATACTTTATTGTCATGTGACCCAAAAGTTGACAATGATTGGTTATTGGCATAGAAACAAAAAAAATTTGTGTTGTTTTTATGTAATTAATTATTTAGTGGAAACAATAAAATTAGGTTTATTTGCATAAATAATATTTTCTGGAACAGCATCAGTAGATTTGGCACATTTTCTACCCATTGTAGCTGCATAGAATAAACCTATTTAATCTCACTCCGGATACAGATGCATAGTTTCTAATTCCCTGACTAGCAAATGTTTATTAAACAGTTTGTAGAAGCAGAATCTGCCCAGAAGGAACCGCAGCGAATCAACAAGGTACTCTGATATTGATTAGACAAAAGTAATCAATACCATCACTTTAGGGGGTAATAAAAATATACAAATGTCTAAAAAAATGATGTCATCTAACAAACAGTAAAGATTCAGAGACTTAGTTACTGCAAACAAGGCAAGTTGGTCATTTTCCCCATTATCAGCAAACAAAGTGCTGATGCTCTGCCATGTTTAGTAGAAACTTTTACCCAATATTCACCCAATTTCTTGGGATGGAATCTTCAATCTTCAATATTTCACTCTTGTCGTATTCAGCCTGCTTGTGAAACATGGTTTTATTTTATATTAGTGAAATATTGATATTTTGGCAGGGTGCTGACCCAGGACAGTGCCCCAGCTGCCTTTCACTACTTACCTCCACGGCAGCTGTCCATTATGCTGAATATCATGATATGATGCCATATCCCCGTATGCCACATTTTAAGGACATGTGGTACTGTGTAACTTTGTTATAGAAGTTTTGCCGACTAGGCGCAGTCTCTGATAGGGTATGTAGGACAGTATATGATCTCCTTAACGACCCATGGCTTACTGGAGATCCTGATTGTCCAACAGAAAGATCTGCCACCAGTTATGTGGTAGAGGGGCTGCTGATGCCTTGGATCTACCAAGGCCTTGGAGGCCTAATTGGAGAAGAATGCAAGAAAGTCTGAGAACAACTCAACTGAAGAGAGATGGCCACTTAATAGCCTACTGGAGGGTGCATCCACACTTAGGAGCATCTCAGGCTTTAGTACGCTTGTGCCATTACAAGTGTAATATATCGCTATTGACATATCAGTCTGATCCTGCCACAAGAGCAGCCCAGAACCAAAATGTAATGGAAATTCCAAGGGAACCAAGAACCCCAGACATATATTTTAGGCTTCTTGGGACTCACCAGTGGGGTGCACTCAAGAGCATCTCAAACATTAGCTCACATATGCCATATATCTCCATTGATACATCAGTATTATCCTGCCATCAGTAGGGCACAGTTGGTAAACCTCTTGGTACATGTGAGCAAGGAGGTCCATGTCTAGACTCGCCTTTACACTTGGGGTGGACCACAAGATCTCCCAGAAGAATGACTTGCAGGCTATTATGCGGTTGCCCATACTCGACTGATTTTGTGCATGGTGTGTCACCCTTCAGGGATCTCTTTGGAGACACCCCAATTGTAAAGAGTCTACACATCGAACTGGAACAATGATGACTAGGTACTGCTGATGAGACCCATGAAGGCAAAAATCGTATGTTTGGGGCTCTTTTTTACAATGTCCACTTTTTGGTTCTGGACCGCTCCCTTGTGATTGATATGTTGATGGAATCATAGCGCATGAACGCTAAAACTTGAGAATATCCTGAGCAGAGGTGCCCTGTATCAAGCAGCTGTCTATGTTCTGTGAGCCGATCTCAAACCTTTCTTTCATGGTAGTAGTTGGCCTAGGCCAGTATATGCTGCTGATTATTTGTGTTGCCACCATAACAGAATCCAGTAATCTTTTGTAATGACATGAGTTAGAACATTGAGTGAGGAATTACATCACATGTTTCTATACTAACGCAGCGTCTACGGTTAGTAATTGACTTGACTCATGTACAATTGATTTCTCATTGCTATTTCGAGAAAAAAAACATACAACATCTTAACTCATTGTGGATGTTTTTTGTGATTATCATAACAAATTTGCATATTTTAATACACTTTACTCCTATCCGTTTGCCAATATCACTAGAAAAAAATATTTATAAATTCATAATACAATGAGGCATAGTAGAATAAGACATTCAAGGTAAAACACTAATCTGTGATTTCGGTTATTTCTTTTTCCGACTGGAGATATGCAAATTGACATTGTAATTTCAGCACTAACGTTAATGATATGAAGCAGGATCTATTTCATGCTTGAGACAGCACTTTGTGCGAGAGTGAAATAACTAAAAACATTTTTAACGGCGTCTTCTCGTTGATACAATTAGAGTTTCGGATGATCCATCAGACCTCTGCTATGGTGTAAGAAAGTAAAGATTTAGCATTGGAATTGATATCATATCACATGGGAGAACGAGCATTCACTAAGCCTGTATGTTATAGAATATTCTGAGCTCCAAGACAACCAGGAGATCAGAAGAAGAACGGGGGGGAGATGGACTATCCTTCCTAAAGAGTGACCCTTGGTATTTTCCATAAATTACAAAAGATAAAGAAAAGCTTCTGGTTTGCAGACTGCTTAAAAATACACGGTCTTCTTGTATGTATTATAATTATACCTGTGAACTCTCTGGGGTTGACCCGGTGCCTCCAGGGGTTGTCCTGCTTCCCTGGGTCTCCGAGTTGCTTTCCTCTTTTACCGGGCAGGGGATCGACATTTAGTTACACCCAGGGCCGGCCCAAGGCATTATGCCGCCTGGGGCAAAGTTTAAAATGCCGCCCCCCCCATTATCTACCCTTCCTCTCTCTCCCTCCCTATTATCTATCCTATCCCTCCCCTTTGTACTTACCGTTCAGCAGTCCTGTGGCGAATCTCCCTACTCGGTCTCGGTGCCGGCTTGTAATGCTGAGCGCCGGAAATGACATCATCTTCCGGCGCTCAGCATTAAAAGCCGGCACCCAGACCGAGCTAGAGGGCTCGCAGGGGAGAGAGGGGCGCCGAGCGGCTACTCTCAAGTTGGTAAGCGAAAACCACTCGGTGCCCTCTCTCTCTTCCTCTTTAAAAAAAAAGGGCTTCAAAAGTGCCACCTGGAGCAATTGCCCCACTCTGCTCCATGGTAAGGCCGGCCCTGGTCACACCCATTACCAACCCGTTTCTCACCTACTTAAGACTACTTGGGACTAGCTCCACCCCTACCCAGCCAAATAACCACGCCCACACACAACTAGTCCTGTTCCTTCAATAGGACACCCCCCCCAGAAGAGAGATCCCCCCAGAAGAGAGATAGCCTCTGAAAGCCTACTCTGGGTAGTTCCCAGGCATGATTGAAATACTGCAGCTCCCATTAGTGAATATTATGGACTTTCCAAAGATACGTCTAATTGTGTAAAATGTTTACAACCATTTTCTAAAATAACTGAAATATCTAGGCTTTTGAATTCCACAGAATTAATAATTAAGATTCATTTTTAAATCTACCATATTACATTCCAACGAGTACCCAAGGCTGCCAGCAAATAAAAGGATCAATTAGAATTCCGTAAGTCCCATAGTTTTAAAGTAATGAACTCTTCTAAAAATGCGGTATGCTGTGCTGTATTACTTAGTAATGAGGTTTTAAGGATCCGCGTCTTATGCCGGAATAGTTACGCTGTGCCTTTGTTCGTAAAACAGAGCTCAACAGATATCAGTGGGTGGAATACATTAAGACTATAATACATAGGTAGACATACAAAAGATACTAGGATTTAAAAACCCATAGCCTCGGGAAGGGGCTATGAATTATAACATGGGATTTGGAACCAACGTTAAGAACAACTTTTATTTCACTAATTCCCCATATTATCTTTACTCTCAAATTTAACCCCTTAAGGACAATGGGCGGTCCCTAAACCCATTGAAAATAATGCATTTTGAGCCCGTACATGTACGGGCTTTGTCATTAAGGGGTTAAGCATATGAGGGATTAGAAAGAGAATATAACAATAACTCCAAGCAACTGCCACCAATTTTCCATGTATGTCAATAACACATAATTGCTGAATCGAGTGTTTGTGGCTTAGGTGAGATTTATTAGAAAAGTTCAGTTGCTTGCAGGATAACTTTCTGAATAAATACAATGGACCATCTTAAATGTGTCCATGCAGAGTTATATATATTCTATATTAATATTAATGCTAATAAATACATTTAAAAAAAAGTTATATAGCCTATAACAACATTCAATGTATTTTGGGTCAGAAGACCTCTCAATGAATGTTGTTTAGTAAAAAGAGGTCCCTAGTAGTAATCTTCTTCCCAGGACAATGTAACAAAGCGTTGGAACAAGCAAGCAAGCAAGCTGGGCTGTATAGCTAGAGACATTAATAGCAGAAAAAGGCCAGGACACAATATCTGGTCAGACCTCACCTAAAGTATTGGGTACAGGTCTGGAGTCCCCATCTCCAGAAGGACATTGACATTTTGGAGAAAGTTCAGAGAAGGGCAACTTAATTACCTGGGAGGAGAGAGGATAATGTGAGTTCTATCTCTATTAGTGGATTTAGAAAGGTGGCATTTAGGCAGACTTTTTCCTTGCTACCCAGTTTTGTTATTGTTATAACTGTTGTAATGTGTCACTCAATTGATGTACTCAATGATCAATACTCAATGAGTAATACAATTCACTTCGGTCCCGCAAATTCTATGACTAGGAGCATTCCATTTACTAATCACCAGGCCGATCTGATTTTCTTTTGGTCAATGTTCCAGGGAAATATTGTTGTAATATTTAAAACACAACCAATTCTGAGAATTAAATGTGAGCTTGACAACGAAATGAAAGGAAAATATAGGCTGTTAAACTGGAAAATCAAATTTCTTAATCTAAATCAATGTGGTTTTATAAGGTATGTTCTGTAAAATGAACTTGACTGTCGACTCAACTACGTCTACAGTTGAAGTCAACCTTAGTCAACTTGAGTGCTATCTTATATCAAGTTGCATAGAAATTCAAGCTCAGCTAAGTTGAAACAAGGGTATCAACTCAACATGATCCACTTGACTGCTCATGAGGAGGCAAGCTGGTCCAAAACTCTATTAAACTTAAGATGGCTGCCCAACTCAATCAAGAACCTGACCTTGGCCTAGACTGGCATGATAGACCCAACCAGTGACTTGAACAATCACCTGTGCTAAAAGCTTTGATGATCAACTTGAATTTATATAAATTGGAGAATTTAGCACAATCCATAATCCATGACATTAAAACCATTATCTAACATGTCAAATGGCTGCACTGAGATGACCACGCGTGATGGTACTGGCCATGCGCCTACATTATGCAAATATGTTTTTTTTTCCACCAGCACATGATAAATTGTATGTTTGCTTCCATCCTCATAAATTTCATTTTCTGATGGCTTATCAACAATAGGAGTGCTCCTAATCTTTACTTACAATAACGAAAGGCCACAGATGACTATCGAAATGCACTAATATGAGCTTTTCCCATTAACCAGTTACGTTTCTAGGTAATTTTCATTTCTGCGTTAAACATAATCAGAAATCACGAAAGCAGTAATTATTTAACGAGGGTTTCATGCTTATTGGTGCTCTTCTAGTTAGTGAAGTCCATGGAAGTGGCGTGGGGTCATCTCAGATCAATATGATGATTACAATAATATCCTACAAAGGCCTACAAAAAAACCCCAAAACAATCTTAGAGGTTTTTATTCCTTTAGGATTTCTATGAATACGGTAAATATGGCATTTACTACTTTTATTAAGCGCGTATAATACGAAATAATCTCATTGGTGCAGGATTTGGATCACAATATATGTTTGCACAGCAACAAAAGGCTCTGTTCTTGCTTTGCAGCCTGCCCACGTCGGAATTGCTAGCTAACATCTGCTTGCTTCATGCCGTTTTGATCAGGAAATCACTTGCCAGCCGAGCTCCATGTCATCTTGAGATTTAAGGCCAGAGCGTATCCTTTTTTCTTTTGCATTCGGGATTTTTTATTTTTTTTTTTCTTGGCACCGAGATAAAAAAAAAAAAAACATGCAGACTATGACAATGCCAACGGGATGTCGGGTTCACTGATATTGCTCGGTGTTCTGATGAGTAGCCTGGCACGCTGCGGCAGGGATTTCGTATTGGGTGAGAAACGCATGGAACGTTATTCAACGCTGCATATGAAATAAACTGGTCAGCCCTGCTTTAATTATATTATACATTATTCATGTATTCTGATATGGAAATGAATGCAACTCAATCCAGCCATCACATGCACTTTAATGCGGATGACAGCTGAGAGGTCCCTCAGTTTAGGGGGTATCCACTCACAAACACATAATGCCCTCATGTGCATTTGCCCCTTTCCCTACCCCCAGCTATTAGCCGCGCAGGGGGTTTCTTTGGCCAAACATCACATGATATACTTACAGCCAATCAACTCTTTAAGCTTAAAGCAGTCAATCACGGCGAGCGTTGTCATACCATGGGGATCTGCAGCTTCTCTCTAAGTTGACTTTTTTTTTTTGTAAAATACATTTTAGAAGACATATTAACTCACAAAGTACTTTAAATACATTATTCTCTTTAATAGTCCAACAAAGTGTATCATATGACAAGTAAGATTCTATACTTCTTACCACCTGTAATGCTTTCCTAGGATGTGATAAGCGTGCGCGACAATTTACCAAAGATTCCTACAAATGAGCACACGTGGCTACTGGCATATCTAAAGGGTTAACTGGTAGAATTAGCTATTTAAATGCCTTGAAACCTTTTTTTTTTAGGTTTTCTATTAAACCGCTCCCTTAACAGCTGACCTAGTTATCTGCAGTCCCGGTCTGAATTCAGATGCTTGCGTTCTGGCGCGAGAAGCCAATGATATATTGTGTATCTGTGCGGCTTTATAGGTAGCGATACACGGATGAACCATTTTAAAATTCAACCAGCTTCTTGGTAAACGTCAGGGGTACGTTTGGGTTCAACCGCCACTAGAAGCCAACGCGTTCCTCATTGCAATGTGTCTCATAGAACTCGGGACCATAGGGGAAGCTCGCTGAACTATAACATACATTTGGATAGTTATTTTGCCATATTTTAGGAAATAATTTACAGGATTTCATGTATTGAGAATCAAGTCTAGAAATATAGAATTTGACTGCAAATACCCATTTAGCTCATCTTGTCTGCCCATTTTTCCATCTGCCATGACCCAAACCTCTTCTCCTTTCTCTATGGAGGGAGAGAATGAGAAAATAGCTATATATATATATATATATATATATATATATATATATATATATATATAACTGAATTTAATTTTCAGACGAAAAAACCCCTCTGGAAATAAAATTCGTTCTATGAAAGCAAATGAGGCAAAAAATAAAATGAACAATGTGTCTGAATCAATCTTGGTCTCTGTGCACAACCCTGCATGACAGCCGAGACAGAAGTCACCAAGAAACTTTCTTATGTAAAAATCACAGCTGGACGGACCAGAATTTATTTTGGTTTCACCGCGATAAATAAATTAGCTACCGCCATGTGCAGTAGTTGGCCATCTAGTAGAATAAGAAGGATCATGGTTTCTGCAATAATTTTGCCAGGTACATTTTACCTATATATAATAATAATAATAAATAAATATATATATATATATATATATATATATATATTTATATTTATTATTATTTTTATTATTATTATTATTTTTTTATTATTATTTTTTTTTATTTTTTATTTGGTATTTTAATTTTAGGAATCATAACATTTCCAGAATATGCTTTTTTTTTTTTATTTATTCAATTAATGGCTTAGACATATAAGCGCTGGATCTTTTTTTGCACCTGGCTTCATGTTATTAAGCGTTTTTGTTTGCACTCGTTGTAACATTATTTTGCACCTGCAAAGCCCCCGATACAAATTAATTAGAAAACCAAGCAATAGCCTGACTCAGAGCATTCCGAACACATCTGTCCTATCAACGCATACATGACAATAATCATGTCTGTAATGTGTCTGGCCCATTAAGATAATCGGTACAACACTTAGTAGTGATCTCTGGGACTCATAACTCATAAGGCGCCTTCTCGAGCCAAGCTGAGTACACATGAAGCGAGATATTCAAATGATTGCTTTACATTGAACTAAACCTGAATTATGGTTCAACATGGAAAGTAGAAATACACATGAACTTAAATCCCGTTGGTAATTTTTTTGTGATAATTACAATTATTTAATAAAAAATATCTTTTATTTTCTATTTTATGGATATTGTTTCTTTCTACTTGTGCAAATATATGTTTTTATTCATATATTTCTGGTAATGCGGGTAATCACAGAGTACATCATTTTAACTCGTCCTTCATATTTATATAACAGGGTTAACTGAATTTAACTCATGTTTCGTTTTATAAAGAACACTCATAATCGGTTAAACATGATCTATTATTGTTATTTTCTAACGTAACCAAACCTCATAAACCCTAAGAAATATGTCGAGTGGTTTTATGTTCATCTTGAAATTCTTTTCCTTCTGGGCTCCTTTAAAAAAAAAAAAAGCAGGAAGTCAAAAGCCCAGTGCCCGCCTGCCCACAGGAAGTCGGTGTGACGGTCGGCGTCCTTTGGGGGGGAGGGCAAAAGAGTTGAAAAATAAAGCAATAAATAATGTAATGAAATACTGTAGCTTGATACATTTATTTATGGTGACGTAGGATGAAAATAACCTCTATTAGATTCATTCTGATCTAGATATAATGTGTTACATGGTCTCAATGAGTCAGTGCTATTGATTTGTGTTACCTTGAGAAACAATTACCTTGGCTGACTATAAAAAGCTCCGGCTATAACTGCGGTATGACAAGTTATACATAAAATCACACAATGTTGTTCCATGCCGGTGTCGGAATCGCAATATCTCCTTTAACAGAGAGAGAGAGAGAGATCGTGGAGGCAAGTTACTAATTATATCCTTGATGATCAAATATTTATAAGAAACCTGCATGTAAAATGAATGCGACTGCCGAGGTGCGCCGGTCTGAGGACCACGAAAATCGCAGCCCATGAATGAAAGCGAACGCTGGAGGAGTTTGCTGAGGAAAGACCTAAATCACATTAAGCTAATTGATTAGCTGGTTTATTTCATTATACGGGCGGATTTGTTCTGCTTTCTTAAATGTGATCTTACAGCCTCTCTCGTAAAGCCTATAGATGAGGGCGTAATATGGCCACACTGGATAAATGTCTGGTGGGATGGTGCCTGGGGCGAAGTTTAAAATGCCGCCACCCCCCCCATTATCTACCCTTCCTCTCCCTGCCACCCCCCCATTATCTACCCTTTTTCTCCTTGCCGCGCCCCCCATTATCTACCCTTCCTCTCCCTGCCGTCCCCCCCATTATCTACCCTTCCTCTCCCCCCTGTACTTAACTTTCAGCAGTCCCGCGGTGAGTCTCCCTGCTCTGTCTAGGTGCCGGCTTGTAATGCTGAGCGCCGGAAATGACGTCATCTTCTGGCGCTCAACATTACAAGCCGGCACCGAGAGGGCTTGAGGGCCGCCTGAAGCAGTTGCCCCACGCGGCTCCATTGTCGGGCCGGCCCTGGACGGAAGGTGCCCTTCAACATACCATCATTGTTGCTCGTGCGGCTGATGACAACCTATTGTGTGAGGTCACTGGCCAGAGACATGCTGCCGCATGGCATAGATAGCATTCAGGGCCCGACTTGCCGTGACGGCGCGGCCCTGGCACTTTAAGGCCAGCGGCTGCCTCCTGGTGTAAGTATGGCTGCTACAGATCGGGCCAGTCCAGAGCGCCAATAGTCTGGCTGGATTCATCTAAATGTTTTCCTGTTTTCCGACAAAGAAGTTTTATACCAGATAAAAAATGTTACAAAAGATGTATATATTTAAAAACAAGCAGTCAAAAGGAAGGCAGAGTTTAGTTGCCTGCTGGGAAGCAAGCAAAACAATGTATCTTTTACCACAAATGTTTTAAACGCCTCCTTATCGTCTGTTAGATATGTTTTTTTGTTTTGTTTTGGGTTTTTTTACATATTCTGCCTCTGTGAGCTTGACTCCAAACACTAACATACATGAACCATTCATGTTATCGACTATTTTTATATTTTAAGAGATGGGGAAGAATTATAAAATAATGACAATGTCATTCAGTCCGCCGTATCGTGAGCAGAATCCATCATATAAGAGTTTGAACAGATTTATCCGTATATGTTCCTAGTCATATAGTAGATATGTACAGGTAGATATTAGTTGTCGTAACCAGAAATCTGGCATCCGACAATTTTAATCAGCGCTTCGTTTCGTAAATCTTGCTCACTCCAGGAAAGGAGTAGAAATTAAAGTCACAGATGCCATAAACTCCTACGTAGCGCTTCAAAAATAATCATGTTTGTCTATGACCCATTTTTTTTTATGCTTTCTTCTTCTTTTTTCTGCCTCGGCGTAGCAACAATTAATCATCCGAACATAAAAAAAAAAGTAACGAAGGAGAGCTTTAGTTTGACTCATACAATAGGCTCCAAACATAACGCAGCATGCATTTTGCGAATGGATACAAAGTTTTTGGTAGAGCCAAATATGAACACTTATTCGTAACTTAACCCCTTAATGACAAAATGCATTGTTTTCAATGGGTTTAGGGACCGCCCATTGTCCATAAGGGGTTAACATAGTTGATTGTAAGCTTCTCACCTACCTTAAAGGTTTGTCTTAGTCTGTCGATTCTAGTTTTGTCAGACTCTTTCATTGTATGGACTGTAAAACGCGCTTGGGACCAAATAAATAGAGGTAATGATAAAATAATAGTTTAGGGTATATCCAGTTAGGTTGTCTTTGCTTAGTAGCATGTTGGAGCCCTGTGAATTTCAAATATTGGACTGACTGAATTGACTCGAATTAAATTGCAGTATAAATTATCTAATCCAATTCCCAATTGAACCAACAATTGAACCAACCGGTAAAAAAAAAAGTAAAAATAAATCGCAGAAACCAAGACAATTAAATGCTTTTTTTCAAGCATACAAATTGCCACAGTCTAGTTGACCTTCAGGTCAACAAATAAGTAAGAATGAATAATAATAAACAATGGTCCAATATCAACCTTTTGCAGCTCTGTGGAGGCTCCAGGAGCTCCGTGGCTCTTCCACTTTTTGGCCCTTGCGTTTGGCACATGGCTTGAATCAAATGGGAGGCACTTTGGCCATATACATTACCGTGCCTGCGTATCATTAGCAAGACCATGTTATATCCTCATCAACCTGTGACTCAAGGTATGCAGTTGATTCAAAATGGCCGCTCTCAGATGAAGTGAATATATATCTTCATGGAAAATTTGTACTGGGTTAAAAAAAAAAAGCTTTCCTGGGCCATACAACTATGTACAAATTAAAAATAAATTAAAAAAAGGAATTGAGGAAGAAAAAACGTATTTCTAATTCTACTTGCATGATAAATATTAAAAGCCATTTACTGAAGCAAAATATTTTAGATTATATTTTTTTATTTTTTGTTGATAATTTTAGATTATAGCCTATATATATATATATATAAATACATATATATATATATATATTTATATATATATCTATATCTATCTATCTATCTATCTATCTATCTATCTATCTATATATATATATATATATATATAAATTTATTTATATATATATATATATATATATATATATAATATATTTGTGCTTTTATTCTGTCCCCGACTGTAGATATTAGATTTTCCTATATGCCGTTAGACAGAAGGGTAAAAGACTTGGTTGATTTATAAATAAAAGGGAAAAAGAGACTATTTTAGTAAATGTAGTATTTTAGTAAATTACAGCACAGTACTTCTTACTAAGTGAACTACACATAGTCTGCAGCGTTTATTTTTAAGAGGCGTCTGGTTGATGTTGCATTTCATCCTCGCGTTTATGATTCCTAAAAGATACAGTGCTTCCTCCTCAGGGCTATTTTATAGACTTTTATAGACTTTCAGGGAACGTATAAAATTGATGCCTTTGATGGATTTGCTGTTTGATGTCCGGTGACTCAATGCATATTGCGTTACAAAATGTTCCACTTCCAAAAGACAACGTGACGTTCTAGGAATATCTCTGCATGTAGACTTCTCCGTTAAGAGGAACCCTATTCGACCCATCGGAAAATAGATTATATATCAGTAAATAGAATTATTTGACTTTCTGCAAAAATAAAAACATAGAAACGTAGAATTCTCTTGCAGATCAGTCCCCATTCGGCCCCATGTAATCTGCCAGTTTATCCTGCCATAGAGACTCAAACCCTAATCAGTCGTTGGTCTCGTCTTCTATTGAGGAGCCTTACGCCTCGTGCATGTTTACATTCCCTTACTGTATTAGCATCTACTACTTCCGCTGGGAGGCTGTTCCACTCGTCTACCACCCTAAAATTGCTAAACTACTATTTCAGGGAGCCTGTAGAGATAAAAAAAAATCAAATAAAAAAAAGCGCACCCACGCTGCCACTTATACACTTTTTACAAGCTCATGCTTGCTTTGGTATCAAGATAACTGGACAATTACATCAGTAACAAAGGAAAGACAGGCAGGTGATTTTCAATGCGGCAGAAGAGGCATGAGTAATAGAAAGCGAGAGGGTGACACATTGCTTTATAGATCAAGGGTCTGACACGGCCTACAGAATAGAAGAAAAGGCTGTATTTTTGATGTTTTACAGAAGAAATAACTTAATTGCCCTACCTCTGCCTAACCCTTTGTGTATCGACAAAAGGGCATTTGAATGCTATTATTTTTTTTGGAGAAAATCTGCCAGAAATTGATTTTTTTTTGATTTTTTTTTATTTTCCTGAAATGAAGTATTTCTTTAAGCACAAGATTATGTGATAAAACGGTTAGGAAAAAATATATACTTCATGCATTCGAAAAGTCGTTAGAATCAACCTTAAAAAAAGGTGTTAATTAGTATTTGCCACCTGATACCAGGCAGAAGATCGCACTGCATATTATAGAGGTCATTGCGGTGAAGGTCACAGATTCTGCAAAGCCTCTTGAGTCTTAAAGCTGTCTGTCACTCAACTACTTCCAAGGGCACAATGTTGACTGACAGCTTTATTTCCCGAAAGGTTTTCGGTAGCATTGGTGTATTAAACTGTATGTTGCCTCGGCTAGGAACTGAGGATTTTGCAGACACTAAGCAAGGGAAAGATACATTGTACACTTTATTTCTCAAATGCATTGTTAAATATGGGAAATAAAGTTGATGTTTGTACACGGAATAGTATGATCTTCTACAGAGTTCAGCATTAACAATGTTATGCTGTAGGCTAGTAACATCACTATATTGCAGAGTAGATTGTGTGTGCTCTGCTCTCTAATTGTTGGTATAAAATGAGCTTCCACTTCTTTTGCAACCTCATAGACGTGTAGGTGACAATTTTACTTAATATATATATATATATATATATATATATATATATATATATATATATATATATATATATTAAGTAAAATTGTCACCTACACGTCTATCCAGTGTTCTAGTATATATATATATACTAGAACACTGGAGAGAGAAACATGTTCCATTGCACACATATATCTTTAAAGGGGAAGTCCCATGGAAAAAAATATTTTCCCCTTGAAGATAAACCCCCAGTGTGGTTTACAGTAATAACTCCCAGTGCTGTATACAGTAATAACCACTAGCACTGTAAACAGTAACAACCCCCCAGGTTTGTATACCTTGGTAACCCCAGTGCTGTATACAGTAATGTAGGTCAGTATTGACAAAAATCTGGTTCTATTTAATTTTGTTCCCAATAAACCCCCTTTTTCTGCAGACCTGTAGGCTGCCATTGTTGTCATTCCTGTGATATTTTGGGTGACTTTCCCGGCTCAAACATCACACTGAGCTGATGCTTTATAGCAATGCTAATTAAGTCACTTCCTCTATAGACTTTCTTAGTCAGAGTGCCCAGCTGGGTGATTAAGACTGATTCATTCTATTGTTTCCCACAGGCAGTATGATTTCCCACATTTCAGAAAAAAAAATATTTTTAATCTAAAGCAAGTAATACAATAAAAATGTTTTTTTACATTTTACATTTTTTGTTGATCTGTGGTCACATAATTGCTATCCATAAGAATTGTTCCATGGTTTATTTTACGCTCTGGATTAAATCAGTTTGCTGGATACTACTTTAAAAAAACGACATCAACTTGAAATAAAAAATGTATATTGCGCGTGCGTAGAATTGTGCGCCTGCAAAGTAGCGCTACCACAACATCCCAATTCTTCGCGGGCAGAAGTAGGAAGGTATAAGGGGTATACAGACCTAAACTTGAGAACAGTAAACCTGTCAGATTATGTTTTTATCCACAAAAAAAACCAAGAAACAAAGAATGCTTTTCATCAATTCTTCCATATTATTCAATTCTTGCTCCAATTAGAAACAACTCCCTAAAGGTATCGAAAACCAAGATTACTTAATATTATGTTTGAAATGTTGTCTTGGTGACAGATAGGCAGATAGACTGATACGTTTGCCTTAATTGAGAAGGTCATAGTTCAGTATTTTAATGGCTTTAAATAAAAACAGCTTTCCTATGGGTGGGGGTGGGGAGTATACAGGTACATTATAGTCACAATGCTTCTTTCAGTATTAATAAAGAGAACCATTAGAGCAAGTGTGATGAGCGCAGATGAATAGCGTACTGGGATTTAATACATCGTTTTGAAAGAAAAAGGCTACTAAAGAAATGGCACGTTTTAGAAGATACTTCAAGAAATGGAAAACACTATGTTAGCCTATTTTTCTGTTCCCGGGAATATGTGTAGACTGTATAGAGATAACATGTTGTTCTGTCCCTTGGTATACCAAGGATTAAAATCTTATGAAGCACATCTTTGGATATGGTGCCTTGATGGCTTTTGGTGTCCTTGGTGGGATTTGAACCCTGGACCCCAGTGCTGCAGGGCAATGGTATAGGCCACTGAGCCACTGTGCTGCCCAGCAATTTGCACCGGGTGTAATGTGAACCGGGTGTAATGTGAATAATAAGAATTACAGTGGGTAGGAGATCTAGTAATAGGAGTGGTTCTGAGTGGAAAGGAACATCAATGATTGGTGAGAATAACTGTCAGTCAATTTCTTTGACTGCTCACCTTTGGGAATTGGAGAGAACCACTGCCCATCATGTATATGGAATTCTATTGGACTATGTGGGTGAGGTCATGCTTAGTCACCTTTAAAGCAATTGGCTGGATCTGGCAACACATCTAATACATCGGTAACCATTGGATATGATTGTTTCCTCCCCGAATCCGTGATGTCACTAACAAAGGAGATATAAGGCCAAACAGTCTCCATTTTGGAAGCCATTAGCCCAGACCTCTGATGAAACTCTGAGGAGCGAAACATGTCAGGGGGGCTACTTGTCTGAGTTTTTAATTAGCCTCTGTCACTGGTCATAATTGAATTATTTCTGTTGTTAGGACTGCAGCCATCAACAGTATGTATGACCTAATATTAGTGTTACACAGCTGTGGGCATATGACCTCATGTTACAGTGACGTTTACCTTTCATGGTAGGACTGGTGACACTGGTGTTTTTAAAAATCTTTTTAAAAATCTTTTTTTGGTTATACCTTTTAATAAACATATTAATAAAAGTCATGTTTTAGGGTGGGGTTATAATAAGGGTATTTTTTGATCCCGGGAATGGGATTGGTTTATTTGTAGTTGTAACTTACCCTTGTCCCCGCTAGGGCATTATTTTGGAATTGTACCTACCCGATTCGTGGAACCAAATCTATAGTCATTGAAATATAAAACAAATTGTCTCTGCACCATTTATTTCGAGAATATCACGGTTACATCTAATTAAACCATATGTGACTCAAAGACGTTTGTGACTTTGTTAAATGTCAACCAAAAGATCTTTATGAATTGAAGCATGTGTTTGTCTCACTAGCCATCTAGAATCCAGATTAATCTCTTAAAGATGAGTCCGATCTTGCCATATCAAAATTAATTTTATTAACTAGTGCATTATGCATGGTCATCTCACACCTTCTTGCAGGAGAATCTCACCATGGTTGACCCTTCATAATGTAGAATGAGGTCGAGCAGCCCATCTAGCTCGCCGGGCAAATGCCCAATGGACCGCTGCCCATCAGAACCACATACTCACTTGACATGCTCTAGTGTGCAGCTGCATAAAACATAACACATAACCAGCCATGAGCCACAATGGCAGCGTAATTAGGCGGCCATTGGCCTTGATGTGCCAGGGCCATTTCATCATCGCCATCCCTGAAGTCAAGGAGATTAAATGCTCTCCTAAAAACTCCAAGGTTAGTGAATACACCAAGTAGACAATGTGGATCTTGCAAATATGTGCACACAAAATTAGGAAATATGTGTATGTTTCTTAGCAATGATTTGGCAATTAGTAGAGCAGCTGCATGCTGCATTTAATTGCTTTCTAATCTGGTCTTGGTGACAGTCGTTGGTCGTCTTTCTATTCCTCCGTCGTGATTTTCTATACAATGACCCGCATCCTTGATCTTCTTATCTACTTGTTAATTGAGTTTCTATATGGTTCATCCTTCCTTTAATGACTGTAATGCTCATTGACTTTTCGTCTCACAGCTGTTGCTATCTCTAGTTCTGCAAAGTGAAACACAGTTACTATACGAGCCGGCTGTTACAAAGTTCAAAAAATGATGTGAACGTAAAAAAAAAAAAAAAAAAAAATGTATTAAAGAAATAAAATGTGTGCCTAATTATAAAGTTCCAATTATTTATGACATAAACTTCTGTGTATTTTGATTATCGACTTGTACAAAATTTCTTTAAAATCTTCAAATATGTATCTTTTCTCAGAAAAAAAAAAGTTTATAATAACTGCACTTTCATCAAAATGAATTCACCCATAGACACATCTAGAACCTATTTTGTTCTGTACAGTGGTTCTAGAACAATGGTCTCCGTCAGGTTTCCAGGTTCTGCTCAGGGTAATGGAATAGAGTTGTTAGGGAAGAAAGAAACAATTTCTTACCTATAAATGTAGATCGTAGATTAACCTTTAGCTTCTCTTGAGATTTTCTAAAAATGTATTGTGGTTGCTTATTTGGTCCTTGGGGTCAACGCGGAACCAAGTATTCCTCAATAACAAGACTTAATTATATACTCAAAGAACAGAATACAGGAAATATATTTTAGGGATTTGTTCATTGTTCTTAGAGCTGGCCTGGAAGAATCATTCCTCTTAATGGATATATGTAAGCATAATGAAGGGCCAACATCGTGAGCCTACGCTCGCAAGAAGGGCAGAGTTGCTGTTGAATAATGCATTGTTAAATCAGGAAGATACCAATTTAAGTTTACATAATGCAGGCCAGCTTGGTCCTACATGCAGGAAAAGATAATAACTTACGCATATTGGAAGACATGGCAAGATTCCTATATATATATTTTATTTTTTTTTTCATTATTTTATTTTATTTTTTTTTAATTTATTTTTTTGCCCCATAATATAATGTTTTCAGACAGCTGTATATTAGCCATTGAACAAGCCATTAATTAATTAATTAATGCATTAATTAGCCATTAACCATAGAATGGCTCAGTCTTAATCACCCAGTCAGACACGCTGACTGATAAAAATCTATGGAGCAAATGACTTCATTAGCATTGCCATAAAGCATCAGCTTAGTGTGCCGATTGAGTCGGGGAAGTCACCCAAAATATCACATGACCGACAGCAATGGTGGCCTCATAAAGTAAAATGTTGGGAGTGGATTTTTATTGGTTCGCTGATATACATCCAGCCATATACAATATTTATAGATGTGGTGAAACTAAAAGACTGATTAATATTCATTTCTCATCAACACGTTCTAGAAGGACAGAATAACCTATTTCTATAATCTGTTCCTTTTGAACATAGCAAAGGTTTTAAAATCAAATCAACATTTTTTTTTTGTTATTTTGAAACTGAATAGAAACTTTAAAAAAAAAAAATCAAAGCATGCTGCTATCTATAAAGAATATTTGATAAGGTTATACGCCAGCAGCTTCTAAATGGAATAAAAAATATTTCGATGAATTGTTGTAATGGTGGCATACATGAAAATAGGTAATTTCATTACACGCACATTGCATTTACCAAATATTGGATTTAAATATTAAAAAAGCATTTTGTGCAAACCAAACGACAGAGAGGGAAAAATATTCCCAAATGTTATTTTTGAGGAATAATAGAAGCAATATTTTCATCTCTTCCTGTGACAAAAACGTACTTTATGAGATGGCTTTCATTAGTGGTGTATTTTGATGTGGGCAGCCTTAGGCCTGGTCCAGGGCAAGACCTTAGCAGCCCTCCCTACTTACCTCTGCTGCCGTCCTCTCTACTGAGTGCCAGGATATGACATCATATGTTAGCAAGCTGCATTTTCAAGACGTCCAGGGATGAGTAGGTTTACTATGGGAGATCCATGATCTCCCCCATGGCTCATGGAGCAGTGGCGCCAGTGCTTCTGATGACCATAACTGGGAACTGTCCTGGTTTCGCCAGGAGACATCAAGTGAAGCACCGCTTCTTCAGGTCACCGAGGAGAATCTCCGGGACACAGGAGCAGCTTTGAATAACGCCTCCTACCACTAATCCCGCATGCTACGTCTGTGGATCACCCACCAACGTCAGCAGACCACCCACTGACATTAGCCGGACCTGCTCAAAGAGGTCCCGCTCCGGGGAGGGCTCTTCGTCGCCCTAGGCCAGCGTACTCACTCGTTGGCTGTCTCCTGTAGTCAAACAGGAGCATTGGGTATCATGTGTGCATTCATGCCTGTGTGCATTCTACTGCAAGCATGTAAAAATACTAGGCATGATCATGTATGTTGTGCAGAGGTATTGGAATGCATTGGACTTTTATATTAAAGTAGTCAAACTTGAGTAATTAGCCATCACTGCTCCTTTAAGATCCAACCTTATTTTAGAATAAATAATAAATTCAACCTCCCTACAGATTTCTGTTATCGACTGTTTTGCTTTTGCTTTAATGATTTTACTTTAGTGGTGATAAGCACTCTGTAAGCAAACTTCCATAGATCAATCCAAGATCAATCACTTGATTTCACGTGCAGTAAGGAGACATCCAGGATGCGTTACCGCCTATACTGTACATAATGTCATTTCATTTTTAGGCTGTTTTGGAGTTTTTCGTGCTCGCTGATCCTTGCCATTAGCTCCCCAGCTGTTTTCTATCTACAAATCATATTGTACAGGCATCTCGGAGAAAAAAAATACTTATAAAAATCTCTTGGCAGGTTTACTATCGTTCACAAAAGCTGAAAAGGGAAAAAATGACAGCAGATACAATGACTTTCAAGAGTTTGTATTAACAATCCATCCATTTTTCAGTGCTGTACATCCGTATAAGACCTATGAATGGTTTGCTTTGGGTTCATTCCTGAAATTGGGATTGGTTGGTGAGTCGAGGGGCTTCTCATTGGTAGTCTAGTGGTGTTCAATGCATAGCATTGCTTCCCGGTGCTACATTCCCCACTGAGGGGCAAGAACGTGATCTGTTCCCTTCTTGGGAAGCGTCTGCAGTTGGCCCACCACCCATCTAATGATGACGCTCAACCTAGGTTGCCCCAGATACACTTTTTGACATATCATTGACAGATCCCCCCTCTCTTATGTCATACCTATCCAAAGATGACATCATAACCCAATGCCTTGAGCTGCTAGAGACACTCATTGGAGAGGACAGTGTGCCAATAGAAGGTCCATGCCACCACTCATGTTTCAAAAACGATATATAAATCATTCTAAAGATTTCAATGAACAGACCGTATACTAGCATGACAATAAACATTTAGTGCATTACTGAGATTTCTTAGAACCAGAATCCAATTTTGACTATTTCTATGAAAATGTTTATTTCAAATTCATACCATTATAGGTAATTCATGTTTTATGCTGACCATTTTCAGGATGGCTATTGAGAGATAGATGTACGTTCTCAAAGGACATTTATTTTTAATACGTAGGGACTGGATGCATTTTCAGAAGCATTGAAGACAGCGTCAATTATATCTGTAAGAAAGATGTAGGTTTATAAAGTACTTTTTTGAACTTTCAAATATTTCTGTCAAACTGTGTGCATAAGAGGTGCAAATTATCTCTAATATGTTTTAAGTTACACAGAATTCTTTCTTAAATTCTTCCTAATAGGAAAAGTTTCAAGGAACTTATAACAAAGTATAGTTATTACGTCTAATTTACCCATTATTATGCACAATCATTCCTAAACGATTTCCCTTTAAAATCCGAGTAATCTTACCGAGTGATATCACTTGAAACTCTCACATTACAATTTTCGAGGAGCCACAATAATTCGAACACCCGAAGGATGTATCTCATATATTCAGTATGAAAATCATTTATGCCCCCATCACTAAGCACGGTCATGCGTAGAGATAGACCAACATTAGAAGTGGGCAAGCCAGTGCAGGATAGATAAAGTGGGGTGAAAAAGGTTGGCCCATACCCTCAAAAAATAGTACTTCCCATACTGTCTAAAGTTATAAGTCTCCGGAGTAGCGTTTCTGTGGTTGCTTGCATCAAGGACATCATGACCTGTTTCAGTAAAATATTGTTGGCTCTTGTCTTGGCTTCTATGGGAATTGATGCAGAACCAGGTGAGGTCATTGCAGTAGCTCATGCAGGAGCATTCTTCTACTTCACCCTGCTCTATGACTAGAAGGACCATGACTGAAATGCTTGGGTTGTTTGGGTCTTACATGTAGACAAAGTCACCCTTGAAGACCTCCATATCTTAAGGTCAACTTTGTGTGGGACTTGCACCGTTCTACAACCCACTTGTCCACCTCTCCATCACACTGGCTTCTAGATCCAACGTCCCATGGACACTGGAGAGTTCCAAGCTTTCGCAAAGGCTCTTCTCACCAGGTTTGATCAGTAACGTATTTCTACGTGTTTCTTCGTTGCAGGCTCTACAGAGAGAATATTAGCGGTTAAGTGTATTCAATGAGAGCGTTAGTGAAACGTATGCCTTCAGCACTTGGTCTTAATATTGTTATATATTAGACAGGTGTAGACATGAAAGTGTGCTAAACAATGCTTGGAATAAACTACTCCTGGGTCTAATAAATCCATTGCTATCATATCATCAGTAAAGTGGTAAAGGGGGATATTCATTGTAATTTTAATGTATCAGGTGATCAAAAAAATGCTAATTATTGGCTACATAGACACGTGCAAGTCAAATGGACCATTTAGGAATAAAAAAAAATAACCCTCAATCTCAATAGTAATCTGATTACTCTTACTATTCATTTATTGTAGTATTTTAATGGGAGTAATTCATTAAATAAATATTCCCTGCTTCACCATTTGAAATTGTTATTGTTTTAATACGTATCCTGGAGACAGTACATGTACGGTATTATTATTGCTGGCGAAATCTTTTAAAGCATGGCTATTATTCATAACACATAATCTTCTCCTAATAAATTAAAACACATCGACAGTAAAGTATTTTTTATTGTAAAAAAAAATCTATATGCAGTTATTATGAGCGTATATTTATATATCCAGTTTTATCCACCCATCAATACAAGTAGAGAAGAAAGTAGAAACATATCACATTCTCTAATCCTAGTTTATTTACCTGTATGCAACATATTAGTCATGTTGTTTTACTTAAGTATTAATTAACCCCTTAATGACAAAGCGCGTGCATGTACGGGTCAATGGGTTTAGAGACCGCCCATTGTCCTTAAGGGGTTAAAACAATCAATTACCTGTTATTTTCTATTGGACCGTATGTGTAATATGACATTTTTCTGCAGAATCTAATGTTATGAATTCAGGTCTCGCTTCTACAAATATATAGTAATAGCTTTTCCCAGGAATGACGCCATTTTGAAACGTCTCAACGTCAACGACGCCAGATTGGCATGCATGCTGTGAAAATGTAGCAGGTAGAGTGCAAGAAGGTGGACTCCAATCCAGTCTTTAGTGAGGAATTATGGGAAAGAAGAGGTATTTTGTATTAAATATATAGGCAAAGCTATAAAAAATGGTCCAAACAAATATAAATGAGCTTGTCTAGTGAACCATGTCTCTGGCGCCCCCTAGTGGATACACTTGCTATTACTAGCTTCGTAGAGGTCTAGTCTAGTTTGCCCTTTGCGCTAACCCATAAAGCCTCTTCTCTACTTCTAGGTGAATTCCATTATGAAATAAAATTATCTGAACGCCCAACAATATATTGTGCTTCTCTCCATGAAACCATCCCTACTATTCGAGTAAATGTGAACAGCGACTGAATCTTAATTAGCTCTGATGCTGGTCCCAATTACACTAATTATACCCAACATGGAGGGACAAAAACATGGAGAGGTTCTCATCAGGATATATTTATCATTTATTCTCATACAAATGCTTAAAAAATAGGCATCAAGATTAAAATCGGAGTATTACATCAGGAAAAAATTTTATTATATGAGTTGAGTGCCTCGTATCTGCCCTCAAATTCTATATTTCTATGTCTTTGGTTATTTCTTCAAGGTCTCAGCTTTGGAATAATATTTTTGGGTTTCTTATATTCCATTAAGACAGCAAAAAAAAAAAAGGAAACTTAACGTCTACAGCCAATTTAGAGCAAGATAAGAGAAATCATGTTTATATATTCATGAAGACAATGCTTTATGGTCCTCTCCAGGGACGTGGCCCATTTACATAGCTCTTTTCATTTTAACATTAGCCTTGGTGAATAATATCGCATTTATACGTCCTACTAAAACCTACACTAGGGGCAGATCATACATTACTAAATCTATTATTTGTTTCCATTTTCAGTTAAAACGTATCACTTGTTAATATAAACATATTACTCGTAAATCACGTTGTAGCTAAAACAGGCCACTTTGTTATAAATGGGTCTGTTTCTCACAGATAGTAGATAATAGATAGTACCCTATGGTACAAAGCTGCCGAATATGATGGCGCTATATAAATAATACATAATAACCAATTCTTTTAATAGTTGAACTAAATACAGATGTTGCGCAATTTCGATCACCGTGGCCCGACCTTCCTTCTTTCCCTAAAAATATTGTACCATATTGTTAGGTTGCTTTGTAGTAATGATGTAAATGTTTTCTGCTGTCGTATATCAAATTACAGTCGTGTAGCAAAATTATTTTACACATGAATTAAAATTAAAAAAACACATGATTTCCAACTGATCCAATTAATCACACTATTGTTTTGCATGATTAATGAACAAATGCGTGTTCCTTGGAAATCATGTAGATAATCAGGTGCATAACGAATATCTTTTTTATCTGATAAGATGGAAACGTTGGATGGCTCCCATTGATTACGATGGGAAAAAATAAGATAAAAAGATTTGAAAAAAAAAACATATTTCTGGAAATGCATTGAGCCGAGATACTGTTTTATCTGAATTCTTCAATGTGATCTATTGGAAAATTCCTGTCCAATTAGCTGTGATTGATTCAGCCAAATAGCTTAAAATATTTTAAAAGAAAAATACAACATAGGAAGTTACAGACAATAATCAAATTCCCCCTGAATAGGGCCAGACTGAGGAAAAAAAAGGGGCTCTGGCACTTTAAGGCCAGTGGCCCCCAAATTATTTATAGCAGTGGCTGTGTTGTTGTGTTGTGCCACAAAAGGTAAGAGTTCAGAGCTATCTGGCACCGGCCCAACGAAGGCTTCCATATCTCAGAAGCCACTTCCGCGGGTCCCTCTTTCTTTGGGTGTTTAGCCACGCCCATTACCAGCCCAATTCCACACCCACTCCTATATAACTGTCTAATATCTGGACATAGCTCCACCCTTATCAGTGGCTAGCTCCACCCTTTGCCCAATCCAACCCATTTACCTGGGTAGCCGTGCCCACATGTTAAGCCACGCCCCCTGAAGCGGGAGGGCTCTGCCAAGGCTGACCTGGGAAGTTTCCAGATTTGCCCAGTTTGCCAGATGGTCCTGCCCCTGAATTATAATACCTTTACCATAATAAACCAGTATAACTCAGAGGTGCTGTCTAACTTGCTTTAGGAAACAAAATCTATATAGGCAAGCAATGTTTATATATAATTTTTTTTTTTTTTTTTTTTTAACCACTACCACCACCGACAGTGTGTAGGGCAAAATTTAATACCCACCTATAAAAAATGAAGTAACTACTAAATAGTTGGCCATCATATTTAAATAAATGCATTATCTTATTCCAGCTTATATATATATTACATCATTACTCAACATGAATATTGCTTATCCATGGAAATTTTTTTTTTGCAACTATTTCTTATTAAATATTTATGTACTAAAGATAAATGGCTTAGCTTACAAAGATATATTAGAACAAATGGGCATAAATCATTTACAGTATTTTCTATTGCGTTCAATCGATTTTGCATTCCGAACGCATTGCTTTAGGAAAAAGAAGAAGCTTTTTTTTTTTATATTGCAAAACTTATTATTTTACATATTTATGCGTTTCTTGGATGTCTCTACATAAACAGATAATATTTAGAGACTGGAAAAAAATAATTAAAAAAAATTAAAAAAATAAAAATAAAAAAAATAATAAAAAAAAATATATATATATATATATATAGGATTTAGTTCATTGTGTAGATCTAGCTAAATATTAGCAGCATAACACATTATCTAATTGCACCATTCAATTATTTCAAAACACATCTGAAAGTGGTTCTTGCTTCCTAAATACTTCATTAAAATATAATTTAATTTCGCAAATCTATTGTACGGACCATTAACATCGAAATATAACTAGGTTATGCTTTTTTTGCGATTTTGACTATTACGTATATAAAAAAAGAATCTTTTGTTTGACTTATTGACATTATCGAGAGTACTTTAATAAAAATATATGTTTATTATTTGAATTATGTTTTCTTCTAAATGTTTTATTTCAATGTACGTTTTTAAGATTGTCTTGCCTTGTTTGAAATGTATAATTATTGTAATAAGCTTAGATTTGCTTGAGCCGGATACATTCATATATAGAGAGCTAAACCTTAAGGCAACGTTTGCTCTTTGAAGTGCTTTGAAGTGAGATGCATGATACCTGACCAAGTTATTTATGAGGAGCAATTGTCATATAGCGATGGGACTCTAATATGTTATTCTATTTGAATGCAGTTACCCAAACACATACACAGACACACACACACATATATACATACTCAGACACGCACACACACACTTAGATACATGCTGAGAAAAACATACTAAGCCAGACATGTACATATGCAGACACATACACACAAACCCAGACAGACACACATGCTAACATACCTAGACACACACACACACACACATAATATGCCACTCTATTTTTATTCAGTTACCCAGGCACATACACAGATACACACACATACATACCCAAACATACGCACTCAGATACATGCCGAGAAAAACATGCTAAGCCAGACACGCACATACGCAGACACACACACACACAAACCCAGACAGACACACATGCTAACATACCCAAAAATACACACACACACCCAGATACATACCAAGAAAAGCATGCTAAACCAGACACACACACATACACAGACACACAAACCCAGACAGACACACATGATAACATACCCAAACACACATGCAAATCTGGACAGACATATACAGCTTACCCTGTCTTCAGGTTGCCATCCAGGGAGCTCGTAAGGTCACACAACATGACGTTACCCAACCCTGCCCAACCCTCCTCCTTCTTGAAACTAGGAGCAAAAGGCCTTAAGGATTCAGGACTTACCTCTTACCTTTATCCCTACTTGTGAATCATGCTGTTGGCGTTCTTGGAGGGAGGGGGAAATAGACCCTTTGCCCTCCACCGGATCTGCTCATTCTTGCCACCAGGACCCACACTAAGAAAACATAAGAATTTGTCAGGCAGCCATGCATATCCAGAAGCCGGCTGTACATACGTCATTGGGCAGCAACTGCCCTTAAAGCGCCAGAGCTGCCCCATCATTGACAGTCCAGCCCTACTCAAAAGCATTGCAGAATCTCCAGGCCAAACGTGTCTGCATCTGCACTCCAAAAATGTATATATATTTTTTTAGGATTTCTGAAGTATCTCACTCATTTGGAAACCAAAAACTGCGGGCACATTTTAACAGACATTACTTTTACCGATCATTTTAATCGTAGTTCTGAATTAGCCATGCTGCGCTACTGATCTCATAAATGTCTTTTAACATTCATGAGAGATCATCAGCTAGAGTCCTTCAGCATGTATTGTGCTAACACAGATGATTAAGCAAGATACTGCATTCTGCCACAGCCAATTTCATACCGGCGAAGAGATATGGCGGACCTACCGTAGGGTGATTACGCACCGTAAAGAGTTTTAGGAAATCGACAGAGCCAATCCTAAACCTAACATTTTTTTTTTTATATATTTTTTATTATTATTAACATAATTTATTCAAAGGATCAAAGATGAAAGTGTTAACCATACACTGTTTGGTTCATGATAACTTAGATTTGTGTTACGGATTATATTAATCGTAATTTTAAATGATTACAGCAGGCTGGCAAAATCAGTAACATTAAATGAATTTGGGGGTTTTAGGATACATTGTATAAATATATCCTTAATTTTGTTATTATTCATGTTATTATCTTGTGAGATTGCATGGAAGTTGTTGGAACTAAGTGGCTGATTTTTCTTTTTCCAGCATAACTATTACATCATTTTTGGTTGATGGCAGAAATTTTAATAAAATTTCAAATATTCCGGTCTTAGAGGGTCAGTCAATTTAGCATAGAGGGGGTGTGAACTCGTATTGTACCGTATTTTAAATAAAAAAAAAATAAAGTTCTTTTTTTATTAAATCTCAGTGTTGTTTTTGAAATATTTGCAGATACACCCTTAATAAATTAATGGATATTAAAGAAAAAGTATCAGGGATTAACATCACACTTTAAATCAGGCGTCCTTAACCCTGATCCCTCCCCTAAACACAGATATATACATTAAAATAAATTTGGTTTTGAACATAATTAGTTGCATAATTGAGTTTGAAAAGATATAACTAATTATGTCAAAATGTACCTTCTTGCATAGTTTTACTGGGAACACTTAATTGTCATGTGGCTCAAAGCCAGGCACTGATAGGCTGTTGCCATAGAAACTAAAAAAAACAAAAACAAAATCATATATGTTTCTGTGCTTTCATGTGCTTTCGCCTTCAGAGGAAAGGATGAAATAACATATCTGCAAAGGTTTAGTTCAATTAATGTTTTGGTTAAGCTAAAAGGTACCATTTATATTAGCGAGTGCAGAATAATTGCATTTAGTCTACGACTAATTGAAATAAAGAGATTTCTGTGGCTATGTAGACTTGTAACTGATACTGCGTTGGATTGGACGAGGGGACACACACCAGTATTTTCCAGTTTAAGTAAAGCGTGATGGATGGGCTTGGAATAGAGGGTCAAGGGAGGTGGAGAATGGAAAAAGTTTTTAAAATAAATTAAGTTTTCAGCCGAGGTTGAGATGGAAAATATATTTTTAAAAGCTTGGAGGCGCTCTCTGAAATGTGGCAGGATAACAGGTCAATAGGATGGAATTATTTGTAAGAAATGTACCAGATATGGCGCCAAATTACATAATTATAATAATGCAGTGCTGTCACTTTGGTATCACATGGGAACCGTCATCTTAAATTCCTGTTCTCGGGATCCGCATGATGACTCCTCCACATTAAGTTACGTCTTCCCTATTGTTAAAATTGATAAAATTAACATTGTAGATTTGATTTTTGGTTATCTGTGACGGAAATGTTCTATAATCTTTTCATTTAATGAAAGTGTTTTTTTTATCATTATTATTGATCTTACTTTTTTTGGAAATTCAGATTTAAATTCAACAAATCTCCAATTTAATAGAATTTCTCCAAAATCTTGAATATTGAATCTAACTTATAACCCATAAATATCCAAATATATTCAAATTATTTTTATTATTTTTATTATTATTATTATTTTACATGTCAACGGATGCTCATTCCAATTCGTCTGCTTTAACAAATTATTTTAATCAGAGAATATTTTGTAATATTCATTATTTAAATAATTAGAGCCTAAATGGTCTGAACAAGGCATTTGGTTAATGGTTAACATGTATCTGGTTGTTTTATTAATCAATATACTTGAATGTAAGGAGAAAAGTCAAGTGCAAAGTGGATCACGAGACGCGATATACACAAAATGATGAGATTGCCAAGGTCGCTGCTAATCGAATCCCATGTCATGTCTTGGGAAAAAAATAAAAATTAACCTAGCTTTAGTAGCGATTGATCGAAAACGGTATATATCATGTCTGGAAGGATTATACCCTGCTTCCTGTGATCTCAAGTTAAGTAGGTAGCTTATCTGTTTGTAGACCACAATCTCTGAAGAAATAAGTATATTAAGTAATGTTGCGGTAATAATAATGTAAGATAACCTTATCCATCCTTCCTTAAGTCCAGAATTGCTGGGCGGAGTAATATATGTCCACAACTGAGAATTCACTAGGCTAAGAGGGCAGACGCTCATTAAAGCCTCCATTAGAATAATGCCTGCTTTGATCCATACGGCGAATAAAAGCTATAAAATAGAAAGCCTTAGCTTAATGGATGCTGATGACACCAAATGGTTGCCATCGTCGCACAACATCATAGGGAAAAACACTCTTTCATGTCTCCTCTAATAAGCTATTTACTGTGTAGACATTCCTGCAAACTCTGGTTTTCCTACATAGATACATTTGTCGTACTTTCAAATACCAATATGTTAATTTTCTACAGATTTAAAAAAAAAAAAGAAAAAAAAATTTAAATCAAGAAAAAAAAAAAAAATTTAAGTGAGTAAATCATTTCAATAATCAAATCAGGAAAAATTATAAAAAATAAATAATATTAAACGTTTCAATTAAAATTTCCATGTTCTAAAATGTTTTTGTTTTGTTTTTTCTCCTCGGCTCCTTTCGATTCAAAAAGTATATCAGTTCTTAAAACAAAAAAAAAAAATGAAAAAGATATTTAACATTAAATCCCCAAAAAATGCCATTTAACTGTTCCAAATTTTTTTTTCGTGCAGCCAACAAATAAAATTCCACAACTGATTTAAATGTATTTAAGATGGTCGAGAACAGACATTTTATAACAGGGTACTAGACGCGACGAGTCTTTCGATCGTTAACTCCTTCGTTACGTCATGTTGACCTAAAGTCCGCACTTCCAATTCCAATTCATGACACAGCGTGAAATTAATTTTTATAATTATTTATATAATCCATCTCATGGATTTACGCCAAAATGTTGATCATTTGGTAATTTATGGTTGCTATATTCTAAGATCTCATTAACACAGCTCTGGAGTAAGGATGCCAAGAATTCCTGAATCAGTACCTGGAGATTTAATTTGCCACATGATATAATTATGTTAACAACTGATTGACTTGGCTATAGAGTTTTCATTCCCTATGAATGCCGTGAATTAAAAGGTTTAATTCTTGGGGAATTTACGGTAGATCCGATAGCGTGGGTTTCTGCGTGAACTCATTACTTTTTGGCAGGTCAGTGATATCAGTAATGAACTGGAAACTTGTTTTAGTGAAACAATCAGGGCCGGACTGGCGATTACAAGGCAGCCCTGGCACTTTAAGGCCAGCGGCTGCCAGATGATGTAGGTGCTGCCGGCGGCTGGATATCAGCGGCCGCACAATATGTTTTTATGCTCATTTTAATGGCCATATTCCCCAGCACCCTTTCTGCTCCAGGAGCCAGGGACCCATCGGGCATTTGCCTGATCCAATAATTGTGCATTATTGCCAACTCTGGATTATAACTAAGATTGGAAATAGATATGTTGAGAAATACATGAATTTAGCCAAAATAAAGAAGAGAAAATTTAACCCTTTCAATACTTGTTTAATGTTTAACCCCTTCAGGACCGGCGTTTGCGTACTTGAAGACCGCAGTTTTTTTTTTTATATATTTTAATTCCGTGCTCGTGATTCGCTCCAAAGCGATCACGTGCACGGAATTGAGGGGGAGTGGCTGCTGCGGATCGCTGGGGACACCCAGCGGTCAGTAGCAGCCGCCCCTCGCTATCACAGCGTTCATAGCGACGCTGGATCACGCATCACCGATGACATACCTGGTACGTCACGGTCTGGCGGTGACCTTTGACCAGGAAATACCAGGTACGTGCCGGTCTTGAAGGGGTTAAAGTGACATCAAACATTTTCTTAACACTAACGAAAACTATTTCGGAAATCTTACTTATAAGGAAATCGTTGCTTTTAGTGATTGAATAAAAAAACAATATTATTTACCTTACTGCCAAGCACTTTCGACTACCTGGTCCTTTTCTCTGACAGTATGGGTGCTGGCAGTGTCCATACGCTTCCGAGACTGAGGGTCCGGCAGGGAATTATGAACATTGCCGGTGCCAGTACTGTACTGAATCTTTTCTTAAGAGTTAAAAAAGTTTAATGTCATTTTTTTTTTTTAAATGCACTAAATAAGGCAAATCTTCATAGATTTCATTAATATAAAACAAGAGAAAATTCTGAAAAAATTATAAACATTTCTAAAAGATTACATTTATTTTATCAACACCGTTTCTTGCCCAGCCTTTTGACTTGTGGTAAACCAATTTAACGATGAATATTTTTTTTTCTTGTATATAAAGTATTTTTTACTTTTCTTTATTTTTGTAATTGTAGTAGACAATTCCTATGGGGTTCACAGTGTCCTGTTTTATTTTGATAAAATATATATATCAATAGTATATTAATAAAAGTTTGGTAAGATATCATTTTTAACACCAATATTTTTATACATTTAATATATTTTCAAAAATTACAAAATTTACGCGAACATGTTTAAAAAAATATAATTTATGGTTATTTTTTTCCCTAGATTGTTTGCAACTTCATGCTATGCTGTTACCTATCAGAGCTTTGGACAAACTAATGTATTCAGATGACCCTGTGAACACCCAAGAGATGGTTTCCTAAGCAAGGTAACCATACAAAATCACTTTCTGTATTCTATGTCTTACTCTTTTTTTTTCCCCCACTGTTGGATGCCAAGAAAGTAAACAAAATATGTTGCTTTGTAGTAAACAAATATCACGATTCTGTGAAATGTTTACTTTTAGCCATGGTAAACCAGATAAATGTCATGTGGCTTTCATGGAAAGCGAATAAATGGAAGATGGTAGACAGATAACCCAAAAAGACATTCGAATAGATATTTAACTCTATGTATTTTTCAAAAATCTTGGTAAAAGCTCTTACAGCTTTCATGACGTCTCATGAGCTATATCTAGAAGACACATAACTATGAGTCTGTTTCTCAAACCCGTCCTATCAGGGTAGCGTGTAGGAGATACTCCGGGACTGATGACAAGGGGATCAAAACCTTCACCGGTGGTAGTCATTAAGGATTTGTTTCAGCGGCACTGCTGGAAAGCAATGGGGCAATTGTAGATGTGACTGGTGAAGCTCCACCACCATACGAGGTGTGATAACTATGAGATCTTTCAACACAAAGAAATCTCTTTAGTCGTAGAGCCTATATGTAATTCTATCGATTAACCGAGAAGAACATGGACACCTGGACAAGTTCTTCATTGAAGGCAACCTATCCAGACATACCATCATTTTACTTTCTGGAGAATCAGGGAATTCTCTGTTTTGCCATTAAAATATGGTGTCCATATCCCATGGCCTAATTTGAAAATATAGCAGATAATGTAGATGGAACGGGGAGGAATGGGAAAGAGGTTCATGGCTTGTTCTACATCCAAATACAGAAGCAGCAGAACAGTTTGGTTCTTACTACGAAGCTATTGCGTTTCCTAAGGCTTCTTTTCTTTCGAAGGATTATAAACAAGCCTCTCTTACGTCTGATATTAAGGATAAGATAGTTTTTACTCCTACTTCACACAACGTACTAGTTACTGGATGGCTCATAATCCCTTTTTCGTGACTTTACAGCGACCTTTGCCTTCCAGAACACTCTTTATTTTCCGCTCCGCTGTTAGCTTTTCGTACTTTGGCTCTTTCAGTCTTTAACGACATGAAGCGGGAATGAGATAAAAGTAAAGAAGACTTTTTTAGCAGCGAACCAGAGTATTTCCGTTCGTCTTAATTGCATCCGGATATTAATTGTATCGTTTACAATTAACAAACTGGTGATTCGTTATTTTGACACTTGAACAGCTGCCTTTACATTTTGATTTGGTCTGAAAAATATACCCTATTATGGAACGTCAAACCGTTTTCGCTCATTAGATACTGTTAATAAGGACTTGTATCGCAGCTTACGGCTTGTGTGTTCCTGAATGTAAATCCTATAAAGGATGGTTGAGAAACGATATCGTTTATTTACACAAACACGTAGGTCATTAGGTTTCTAACTGTAGAGCACAATGACTTTTCAACTTTAATAGATTTTTTGGGGAGGAAAAATGTATTTTGTTAGATGTGTAATATATATGTCTTTAAATAATCGTTGGCTCTCTTTTCTAGTAGGAGAGCATTTTATTTGTAGGGCGCCATCGGATTCTTTAACGCTATTACAGTAGCAGCAATTACTGAACTAACAATAACCAAACTGTCGGACCGCAGTAAATTACGCTAGTTGGCCGCATCAAGCAGCTCTGGAGCTGCAGCTTCTCCGAAGATAACATATTTTATTTATTTATTTATTTACACGTTGACTAACACTATTAAAGCACTTAAAAAGTACTTTAATATGCATTCTCTGATGGCGAGGCTGCACAGATCACTGGGGTGTCCATGTAACTATGTACAGATTAACATGGACACATGGAAGGCATACAGGTACAGAAGGAAATGGGCATAAGACTGCTTGAGTGAGGATGCGATTACATTGTAGCAAAGGTCACATGGAGAAATCAATGGTCTGAAGATCTGGAGGGGGGGGGATTGATGGTTTCTTTAGGCTGTTGGTATTAGGAGGATAGATTGTTTGCTTCCCTAAACAGGTGTGTTTTACGTGAGTGTTCAGAGTTAGAATAAGCCTTAGGTGTTCAGGCCCCCTGTGTGGGCCGCTGCCGTGTAGATCTGCATTCTAGGCCGGCACCTACCTTGCCTGTAGGTAGGGGCATTGGGAGTTGGCGTGATTTGCTTCTAACTTCTGGAGCACAGAAGCATAATGTGAATATCCATAACACATGTGAAGACTCGAGATGACACATTAACCCCTTAAGGACAATGGAACCTATTGAAAACAATGCATTTTGAGCCCGTACATGTACATTTCACAGTTGATACAAATCCTAGACAAAAAAAGATCACTGGGTTAAGAAGGCTTTCAGAGGATAGGTGTACTTGAGAAATAAGGGCCAGCTGTAAATGAAGGTCACAAGACCATCATATTCTCTAGGTAATACTGATAGCCCTGTTCTGTTACCAGGATCACAAACAATAGCAGTTTGAAGATACTTGCTGGAACAGTCTTCCCATAGTTCCCAAATGGCATGCCTTTTGTTTAGAATGTAATCCCGCCATCTTGGATTTAGATGATTGATTTCCATTAAGAATTAATTTAATTGCTCGAACACTTTTTTTTTCATTGTGATGTACAGTTTTTTGACGTAGGTTGAAAGCTGTTGGGGTAACCTTTTCAGAATGGCGTTTCTTCTGTGAAGGAATCGATGATAAGTGAAGATATTCCAAGCCGTAGTCTTGGAGTAACGATTTCCACCGCGCCCAAAACCATTCTTCTTTGTTAAGAACAATTTCTCCTACAAAGGCTAGAGGAATTGAGGAACATTACTTCTTATTTTGTCGGTAATTCTTTGTTGACAATTCACGGCAGAACACAGACTGCTTAGTCGTGCTTTTAAGATGCGTCCATGTCGATGTTTCAACCTTCGGTTTCCTGAAAATGAAATATTAAAAGCTTCTGCTATCTGGGACCTTCCAAGTTTTAAAAGGTTTCTTTCTAAATAGGGCAACTGCATTCAAATCATATTTGTTCTGTATTTTCTCTTTTTTGTGTGCAAAACATAGCTGTGCTTTTAAAGACGTTGCACTTCCAACCACTCCAAGCCTTGAAATTCTGCCAATAGCAGTTCTTTTTTCCCTTTCAATAACATCAGGGAGCCGTTCTATCCCGCAAATAAACGTAAAAATCATTATTGTGTCAACTGCACGGTGAATTGAGCGTACATTTAGTATGCGGCAGAAAAGTACCTTTTCAAGAACTATAAACGTATCTATTTATATTTATTAAGTTGTGCTCTACGGCATCTTTAACCCCTTAACAACCATAGGGTGTATTATTACATCCTCATGATCACATGGCAGGGGACTGTGAGGACGTAATAATATGTCCCATCGTTTTTGTATTAATGTCACAATGACATCAGGACTGACGGTGTCTGACTTCAAAAAAGACCCCAGAGGTCTCTAAAGACCACAAAGAGTAGAATGTGGAGAAAGCTGGGTAGAAAGAACATTAAGCTATGGGTACTCCCCTCTCATTTTGATCCTAGAATGAGGTTCTAGGAATGTTCCTGGTACATGATATGGGAAAATCTGCCCTAGCTACACTATTCAGGGTTGTAAAACCTGAATCATAGGGACAGACATTTTAGGAGTGACATATCAAGCTTAGTAGATGTCTCCCCTTGCTTTTAGGTTTAGTCGAAAGTAAAAGAATAAAGATTAATACACGTATGAGCTACAGAATTGAGGGGGAGCGGCTGCTTCGGATCGCTGGGGACACCCATCATCGATCACCTGGTACGTCCCGGTCTGCCGGTGACCTTTGACCAGGAAGTACCAGGTACGTCCCGGACTTGAAGGTGTTAAGTATGGTGAAGCTCAATACCCGCTGACCACAGTTTGAGTATTTGGACTGTTTACTTAAGTGTGGGTTGGCTTGCAAGCTGCTCAATGAGGTTGTCCAGGCTTGGCCCAAGCTCGGCTTGGCCCAAGTGCTACTGAATGGCTAGGACACCTTTATATATGGGTGCAACACTTATTATTCTAATAATACTATGTGGCATCAATTACTATAATGGAGCAACATTCACATTACCCATGCCTAGAGACCCTAGCCAAGTCTCTTAATTTTAATATTAACTTAATTGTATGAAATACAGATCGATGAAAGAATAAAAGATCTAATAATTGTTCTCCCCTACAGATTGTTGCGTGTTCTTCCAACCTGCCCACATCTTCGTTATTTAAAATATTCAAATTGTATGTACGTTACTTGTAATGACACAGTTTTAATACTTAACACGCGTGAATCCGCTGCCATCGGCACCTTTTAAGATGATTACCCTGTCTTTACTTAAGCTTTGGCTGTTCTGATAATCTTATTTGTCATAAGGAGGACGCCGTAAAAAAAAACAAATAAATAACATACTCCGCACGTGTTGCTATTATTATTATTATTATCAGGATCTGGCTTCTAGAACCTTCTAGCGGAATTGCTTTTCGAGGGAAAATATCGAGGCTGCAGGAAAAAAAGAAAAATTAACAAAATATTGCAGAACCTTTAAGGTTTGTATAAAAAGTAATATAATGTTAATATTAATATTTAAATATGTAATATTAACACCGATTTTTTATATATATATATTTTTTTATATTTTTTTTACTTCTGAAGCTTCGAAAAAGAATAATTACCTAATTAGCAGCATATTATCTTCCGCCTTGTTGTTGTATCAACCTCGCGTATATCTGGAAATGTATTTTTGACAAATTACTTTTGACAAAGTATCAATATTTAATATATTTAGGTTTTTTTTAGGAACAGAAATCTAACCATAACAGGTGCCTGTTAAAAAATATAATTTTTCTTTTTTTCCTGCAGCCTCGATATTTTCCCTCGAAAAGCAATTCCGCTAGTTATTAGACTTGATTGCGAGATCTCTTGTCATTTCCATGCTATGATTAATATCATCTGCAGTGCTGTCACGTGATAGAGAAATGTTCAAAGAATGACCTTTTTCTAATTCTTACAGCCTTTTCAGACGTCCCCGGGGTGGATAATATCTTATTTAAAAATCTTCCATTTTTTTTTTTAAAAGCAACGGCTAAGAGCTTCTTCAGAATAGACAATCAGTACAGGGGGTGACACGGGCTCTCCGCTGGGTGAATTGAAATTAACCCTGATTGGAAAGCTACAATACTGTTTGCTCTATGGCTCTCCATCCAGGCAAACGAGTGGAACCTTATCGCCGCGTCAAACAATCCCCAGTCGATTGTCTTGAGTTTAATTGCTCCTCTGTACTTCAGGCTACAAAGTGGCGAATCTTATTTGGAGCGTTTTGACCTTGAGATGTCTCCTTTCAACAATAAAATGTCTTCGTCCTTCATCTCTAACGTAATCGGTTCCAATTTTTTTCCAATTGAACTCAAAATATGGCTGGTCCGGCCAACGTAGGCTTGAGGTCAATGTCTTGATCATCCATGGCTCTTAAAACGTAGAGGAGCGTGAGCCGGAGCCTTGGCTTTGGGAAAAGTGGCCAGAACAAATAGGATGATCTGCCGACAAATTCTATGTTTCTTTTCCAGAAACCTCTATGGTCATGTGATATGTTAGTAAGGGATTTTAAAATAAATAAGCAAATAAAAATGAGAAAAAACATTGTCCTGATTACATAAACTAAAACAAACATTTTCATGCTAACAACTAAATGGAATAAATTTCAATTCTGATCTCTTCCTCATTCTTTCTTTAAAACACCACATTCCAAAAAATACACTTCATTATAACAATGGGGATTTTTTTTTATATTGTATATACAGCGCCAACCAAACATGTAACAAAACGAATAATATTTTCTTTTGACTCTGAACAAACTAATATGCAATTATCGTGCGGCAGCCCCTTTGGCACCGCGAGGTGGTCAGTCCGAAGTCCATTATTTTCTCATTAAAATGAATAGACGTATATTCTAAGCACCGGCCCTGGAGGCTAAATTATTGTCATTCGCTCAATGAGACAATTGAAAACATTGTACAGAAGGTTTTAGTGTAAAACGTAGGCATTATTACAGATTTCTCACAATAATGTCAAATTTGATATTGAGCCCAATTCATTACAGCCGAAGTTTGAAGGAGAGCTTGTCAGCACCTCCAGGGTACATTATAAAGAGCTATTCCTGAGGGGTAGGTGAGATGGTTCTGCCTAATGTATAGTTCAAATAGTGTAGGGACGTTCAAGAAGTATTACTGGTTTAAGTGTATGTTATACAGACACATCAAGCACACTTCGGTTGGCCCATGCTGACACTAATTCCTTCTTAGTGAATATACCCCATTAATCAGACTCGTTACGGATCTACCCAAGGTATGAGACACCTAAAATGGAGCACTACTCCAGAAACAGTCATACTTAAGGTACCTGGGAGTGAGAGACACATGGGTCTATTCACCAAGAGGTTGAGTGGTCATTCGCATGCCCTCGCATGATAACACTCGCGAAACAACAGCTTCAAGCAGCCAATCGCTGACAAGAAATGTTGGGATCATAGCGTAATAATGCGGATCTTGTAGCACGGCTGCCACTTCTGTGTTAGATAAGTGGTTTATTTTATTTTTTTTAGGTTTTTTTTTGTTTTGGAAGAACTCATATTAAAGATTAGGGCCACTTGCAGAGTATACAACTATGCATTCTTCTATAGTAGGGTTCTCAGGGACACTAGACTGCCCCTTTAACCCCTTAATGACAAAGCCTGTACATGTACGGGCTCAAAATGCATTGTTTTCAATGGGTTTAGGGACGGTCCATTGTCCTTAAGGGGTTAAGGACAGTTACCTTGTTTATTAAAGTTGATGGGGCAGTGAAAACAACTTTCAGGCAGATTAAAAACCCCGTCCGGTTTCCACCCACGTAGTCTGAAAGCAAACTGTGGCTTCTCTGTTGAAAAAAAAAAAGAACGGTAGAAGGATAAATACATTACTATGGAAACACTGACCCGTATAATATAATAAATGCCTGACACTTAGTACCCATCTTAAATAATGTGAAAAATTCATGTTGACTGTTTCAGCCGAGAATCCTCAATTAAGCACCATAACAATGTAACCTTATCCCTTGATGACAAAAGAAAGAAATACATCATAAGATAATCAAGACCATTACACATTCATTTTGTCCTTTGCTTTTACTTTCCATAAAACGTTCAGCTGTAATCTATTTGTGGATATTTTTTCAGCTCTTTTTTTGTTTACTTAGAATAAGGGCTTTTTGGCATTTATGTAAGAACTGTTGGTATTTTCAAGTTCTTTAATCCTGGTTAGGCCAGTAAGACCGTTGGTCCTAACAGGCCAATGACTGGTGGGCCAGTGCCCTTTACATCTACTGGTTACCATTCTTGCTGCTCTTGGGGTCGATCCTATGTATAGGTATGTCACCAGTGTGCAGACCAGTGCATCCAACAGGTGGCTAGACGCATGTGGTTCATCATCCAGTTTAACTTTCCATGCCATTCAAATAGTTAATATACAGACAGTAGGGGCTAGACTTGATTCTGCCAGGTATAAGAATGGGCCAACAATTAGGCTTGAATACACAACACTGGCTGCTCTCACGGTATTCTGTACACATATATGATGGAACTTAATGGAGTCAGCCAGGCGCTACATAGCATTGTTTCCTTAACTTTATAAAGGGAACACATATGATTAGTTAATCACTAAATTGTTGATCCACCTCACATCACAACTTCTTTTGTCTATGGTATACATGATGAGATATAGGATAATCTAATAAACCAGGGACAGTGGTTAGCATAGATCCCCCACAAGGTCACCAAATGGCACCTGCCAAAAAAATAAAAAATAAAAAAAAAAATAATAATAATAATAATAAAAAAATAATAAAAATAAATAAAATTAAAAATATATATATTCTTCGATTAACAATTGGCATATTTTTTTTTTATGTTTGCATGGTACAATGTTGGCACTTTTGCTAAATTTACTTTTCTTTTAATTAGCACATTTAGGGACTACAATGGCAGATAGCATATTGAAGGGATGATCTGCCCAAAGAGGTAAAGCCAGAAAAAAAATGATTATTAGATTCACATAATGAAATATCCTCTTTAAATGACTCACTGAATCCTAAAGGTACCGTTATTTTAAAAAAATCATAGCGTTGACCGGAAATAAATAATCAGTGTTTTGATTAGTGCTGGCGTAGAACACAGGTAAAACAGCAAGATGTGAAAAATACGGCAGTTAAAACCATTAGGGGTAATGTTTTCATTTCAGTATTCCTCACTTCTAGCGGAACTACCCGCGTTAATAAAATTCACTATAAATATTTAAAGAAATAATGTTTTATTTAACGATTTCATAAAAAAAACACATTTTTTTCTCATTAAAATCACGAATGTTATACGTTCTGCATTGTATGTGAATTATAGACATCTTGAAATCAAATAACAAGACGTCAAGGCTCTTCTCACCATCTCATCCACATAGAAGGTGAGCATATGGAGGCGCCATTTTTCATGATGGTCTAGCCATCATCAATGAGTCCATCTTCATTGTCCTCTTGTTGACCCAACAAATGTATAGACTGACAATGACCTACTATAGCAACGTATGCAACGTAATTCCGGTACGTGTGTCACAAGAGATGAGGTCTGGATCCAAAAGAGACACTGTTCCTTCTAAAAAAAAGGGACACTTGGGGGTTTGATGTTAAAATAAACTCATTCTAGATACTAGTGTTTTTCCTATCGACTGTCTTTGGAAACCAAAGGTTTTCACGTAGGGGAAAACATAAACGTTTCCCTAATTTTGTGAAACAACAGTGGCCATGAGGTTGGTGGACTGAAAGACACATCTCTTCTAAGTTTTGGTTCACAGTACATCAGCTTAATCTTTTTTTAGGGACTGGGGGGTCATAGCATTGGTTATAAGCATGGTTTATTGAATGTTCGGCAAAGGCTTTAAACATGGCGATAGCCTTTACATAACCTATCATGCTGAATTGGGTCCGTTTCCTAAAAGGACCAACACCTCAACCAGTAGAGCATGAAAGAGGTCTATACATGTTTTGCATGATTTGACAGCTTTAAGATATCGACTGAATTGCACAGAAATTGCTCATTGTATGTGTTTAGAACATGTTATTTCCATCATGCACTTGACCTCCTTTTTTTGAGACTGTCTGATTACTTTGTGTGTACTTGACTTATTCTTCGCAGACGAATATAAATCATAAATCCTCATAGTTGACGTACAACTTTAATGCATTTGATAGCTACCACTTGAAAATGCATTAAATGTGGTTTCTGGTCTGTAAGATAACACCATATAATCTTTTCCAACTTTAAGCCAATGTTTGTTATTATTGCCAGTTTGCCTTGTTACGAAGCCCTATATTTTTCCGACGAGCCTTCACTTTACAGGAAACATTTTAACAGTCGGAGCAGAAAGTCTCTCTCTTCTTTTGCTTCGTTTCTTTCATAGAAGGGTTGGGGGGAAAGAGCGTTACATTAACATAATGGACTTACAGAGACATTCCTTCCCTTCCGAGAGCTGTTTATAGCACGAAAAAAAAGCATTGTTACTATACAACTTTGTCTGTTTGAAGTATTAAATATGTCATAGCATTGTGGAAAGTAAGCAGAACCCTGTGTAGATGTAGAGTCGATCATTTTATAATCGGTATATAGATGCGACATGATGATCAACAATAATTAATGACGGCAACAAAGTAACACTTGCAAAGGCACATATACAGTGGCAGAACTACCGGGGTCGCAGGGGTCGCGACTGCGACCGGGCCCTGGAGTTCTGCCAGTCAGGGGGGCCCAAGGGGTGCCGAGCGGTTGCTGAAAACGACCGCTCGGCAACTCTTGGGACCCCCTGACTGACAGAAATCCAGGATGCCTCCGCTCCCCGCCGCTGCTGCCGCCGTTGCCGCCGCCGCTGCCGCAGCCGCCGCCGCCTGCCTCAGCGCTGCCCAGAGTGCAGTGTTGGGAGCGTGAGGCGGTTGTCTCGGGTGCCGGCGCTTCAGGCTGAGCGCCGGCATATGACGTCATATGCTGGCGCTCAGCAGTGAAGCGCCGGCACCCGAGACAAACGCCTCACGCTCCCAACACAGGAGTTGACGGTAAGTGACCTACAAAGAGGGGGGTAGGGAGGGAGTGGGTAGATCGTGAGAAGAAGGGGTAGGGAGGGAGAGGGTAGATCGTGAGAAGGGGGGGTAGGGAGGGAGAGGGTAGATCGTGAGAAGGGGGGGTAGGGAGGGAGAGGGTAGATCGTGAGAAAGGGATAGATGGGTTGGGGGTGGGGCCCTTAACAGATTCTCGCACCGGGGCCCTGAAGTTTCTAGTTACGCCCCTGCACATATATTTAACATATACTGAATGTTCTAAGCTCTCAAATGTCAGGATGATTAAAAACTTGTATTTCTCCTTTTTTGGTGTTGAAATAGGTAGATTGTGTATATTTAAAGGAGGGGAAGCAGGAGAAGGGCTGGTTGCTTCAAAATATGTTGACCTGATAACAGCCCACGAAGCTTAAGCCACCCCCATCTTATTTTTTTAGCCATGAACTGCCTTTAAAATTAATAGATTTTTTTTCAAAAAGATGGAAACGCTGCTCTACTTTATAAAGTTAAATACCTAAAAATGCAAGGTGGTTTTGAACCTCTGCTCAAATATACAAGGTTCCTTAGTGCTTGTAGGTTGGTGAGCGCAACAAGGAATGTATCCAAGTGCTTTGGGCTTTCAACTAAACGTTGCCTAAATGGAAAAGTGTATTTTCCATAATACTCATTGTAAGTTGGAAGTCAACTTAATTAAAATTAACTTGAAATTCAGATGGTCATCAAAGCAGATGGTGGTGAATATAGAAGTTCCTTCAACTTGGGTGACGTAGCTGGAGCTACTTGACTGAATGTTAACATTTGTGTTTGTTGAGTTGGAAGACCCATTTACCAAGATGACTGCCAACGGAACTTCACAAAGCGGCTGTGCTTTCCACAGCAGCCCAATATGGCAGTCAAACCCAGTTGCCTTGAAATGTTTTGAGTTGGCTGCCAAGCCGACTTTAGCGAATAGACAAATCATTTGACTTAGCGTTGACTTCTCATCTTGACTGCTAATTTAATTCAACTCGAACCTTTGTAGAATCATGACCAGGATCTGGCCCACTGACTTTCAGTAGAACATAAATGCCTTTAGGATTAACTGCTTGCATTGCATATGCATTACCGCTTATGAGCGGACCACCAGCCACCTCCGGCGCTGGCTCATGTGACATTTCCAGAGGGTTTAATGAAATCCTCTGCTCACACATGCAGAAAGTGATCTCATTATTTTTACTAACATGAGCAGGTGATTTTGGGGGGGGGGTGTATAAAAGTGCTTACAAAATACTTTAACCCCTTAAGGACAATGGGCGGTCCCCAAAACCAATGCATTGAAAACAATGCATTTTGAGCCCGTACATGTACGGGCTTTGTCATTAAGGGGTTAATATGCATTCTTCATTGGTGAGGCTGTACGGGACATTAAATAGTCCCTTACTTACTTGCTTGCAGAGGAAAGTTCCTTGATGATAGCTGTATATATTTTTCCCATTTTTTTTTTCTAACGCACCGTAAACTCCAAGTTCCAATCTCTGAGAAGAGTTTATTTATACAAAGCTCTTTGCACTTTCTCTAAAATAACATGGTGATTGCCATTTTATGCATGACTGTCCTTATGAAGATGGATTGTCGTGTGTCATTGCTAAGTGTCTGTCTACACACCCTTGCTTTTATCCAGGGCTTTCTGAAATCTATTTTGCATGCGGTATATGCTCAGTGATCCCTGCAAAACAATATATGCTAATAGACCTGGAAAAACATGGTTTGTAATGTGTCAGTAGAAGTGGTGTTTACAGTCAAACTGTTGACAGCTGTAGTTTCCAGGTAATGTTTTCTGTTATTTAGGTTTACAGCGTTCGGAATTTGTGTTACCAGAAATCTGTTGTACGGTGACCCAAGTATAGTAACCAGCAGAGCAACAGAAACCAGGACCAAAGTCCAGAGCAGTATTTAAAGCTCCGAATAAGGGGTAACAGTCAAGGGCTCATGAACTTCATTAGAGGCCTACAACCACAAGAACACTTACTGGATGCACACCCTTCTAAAAATGTAAAGGGGAAGACTCCAGGCTAAGAGAGATTGGGAGGGTAACTAGGACTTACATAGAAGTGTCACAGAAAAAAGTGTACCACCTAACACTTGGTTACAGACAAAGCCAATAACAGCAGGCTAGCTGAGTGTTTAGTGTTGTCCACAAACACAAGAACTTGCTCCTTTTGGTCCGGTAAGGTCAACGTCAGAAATGGCAAATGGCCATACCCATATAAGTGAGTCTAGATTAAGTCTAGAATGGGAAAGAAGTAATTTTGTGACAGAAATAAACCGAGTTAGTGGTGGAGGACATTATGTGGAGTTAAGAGATACGGTTCATTGATGAAGTTGTGTTAGGCCCACAAACTTGCTAAGGACCACATCAACTTTCAACATGGAGCTGTCCATGCCCAAAGAGATGCAGCAGCTCTTCCTTCCCTGCAGTTCCAAATACTTTTGTTAGGAAGATCTTTGGGTTTTATTCACTAAAGTGGAAGTTGGAAGGTGAATTTGCAGGAGAGTTGCATCACTATTCTTTTAGGAGGACCAACCTCAGTGAGCTTCTCCTGGATGAAGGCCAAAGCTAGACAATCAATGCTGTGAACTCTCAGTGGTCTCCAAGATTTAATTATATAGGAACAGCAAAACAAAGCAAAAGGAAATTTCACTAGATTCAGCCCCAAAATATATCTTTCTTTAATGAATACACCTCTTCAGCTTCCTATTTAACATTTTTTTTTTACATTTTCTACCATGCTGATTCATGGTACATTTGTTATAAATTCTCTGGCAAATATTGAATATATTAGAATATATCCAGGACATGTATGAAAAAAAAAAAAAATTAAAAAATAGCTTATAATTCCCCAATTATGTTCCTGTTCACTCGGCCAAGCCATTACAAGCATAATCGAGTACCGGTGTAAAAATAGAAAACATAATCTCAAAAGAAGCAGGATGATGGCTGTGCTCTGTGTTCCTAAACCTGAAGCTTTATGTCATTCCCATTTGAAAATCCATTACGGGATAAAAACGAACAGCCGGCAAAAATGGCCCAGAAGAGCTATCTAGAAGTATCCAATTATTATTTCAAGAAAAAACTGGTATTTGTATTAGGAAACATTATATTGGGAGGCTTTTTGGGCGAAACCGGCATTGGGATTTTGACCCAAAATCTGTGGTAGCAATAACTGTGCTCCCAACAATAAAAAGAAGAAAATAAATGCTTTTTCAAAGAATAAAAAAAAGGACTCCTGGGGCATGGAATTCGTGTTATTATTAGAGTTATGCACGTAGACCAAAAACGATCCAGAAAACCTTTAGTTTCGTTTTTTTTACTATCCATTTTTGGACAAAGAATTTTGTTTCCTCTCCTGATTTAGAGGGATTTTCTCAGAATTTTTTTTTTTTTTTTTAGCACTTTCTCTTACTCATTCTCACTCATACACTCCCCCTCACTCTGTCTCTGCTTTCTCAGACAACGGCATCCATGGTTTTCTCTTTCATTTTCATTTGTTTCGTTGAGGCTTCCTCTCCGTTGTCAGGGATTCGTACAAATGAACAAATTTACCAAAATTAGCTAAAATGAAACTTCATATCAATCTGAAAGTCTAGTTAGCGTATTGTCACCAATGCCTACCTTGGTAGCAGGGATCAGACTTGCCTTGCAAGTACTTTTAAAAACACAAGACTACATCTACACCCAGAAAAATGGCTGCTGGTCGCTCAATGAGTTGACCGGCAGCCTTCCCTACATACAGGTGATCATGTAGAGGGTATTTGAGATCCATGGTTGGCTCCTGAGGTCCACTTGGCACTGAAAAGGTTAAACATTTGAAAAGCTCCTAATTTGCGTGTATGGATAATTTTGGGTGTCCATAATGGTTCTTTATGGAATTCAGCATTCTTCATGTTCATGAATATGATAATAATTAACCCCTTAATGACAAAGCCCGTACATTTACGGCCTCAAAATGCATTGTTTTCAATGGGTTTAGGGACTGCCCATTGTCCTTAAGGGGTTAATATTCTGTTTGTTGTAAGCCCAGTCCTGATTAATACACTCGAAAATCAGCTTCATCATATCAATTTTTGTCATATCCATTTTTCCTTCATGTCCCCGAAACTGTACGTTTTAGTGCTTGTAATACTATGTTAAATCTCTGTTTAGGAAAGATATATTTTGGGCAATAGTTATAGGAAAACAAATGATCTGCTTTAGTCATTTATAGGTAGGTTTCAGAGTGTTTTACTATCTCGTTGCTAATTTGTGTGAAGAAGGGCTCGGAGATGATGTTTTTTTTTTTTTTTAAATGCAAACATTTGTTTATTTTATTACTTTAACTTTCGATTATTTTTATTACTTTGTCATCCCTTCTGCTATTTACAATCTATTTGTTCCCTCTCCTGTTTGCGAAGCTCTAATACACTATATATATTGTAACTGATATTAAATACGGTGCGTTAAGTGCTCGGTGCATCTCACAGGGGGAAGCTACGTAGCCATAACACAGACTGAAAATCAACTTTATTACTGCAGCAAACTCTAAACCAGCTTTTTGCAGGGTGCATCAATAAAGCAGATTGTCAATTTAAGCTCCGAGATAAGATGAAAAGCTTTTTGTCCATTTCTCAGACTGTTTTGGGCTTTTAACGCATTCCTGGCATTAGTTCAAGGCGGCCATCTTGAATGTTGCTTTCTTTGACCTCCTGGTTCGAGTCTCCTGGGTCATACCATTCCCCTTATGTGAGAGGGGGCACGTGATATCTGTAATGAGATCGTGTCGTTCATTCAGAGGCAAGCGTGGATCTGAATTGCTGGACATGTCTTTGAGTACTATTTTATTTGAATAATTTTATCAGGAGTTTTGTTTATTATTTTTATTTTATATAATAATTACAGGATTTGGGTTGGAATAATGGAAATACTACGTAGACCGATATTCTAGCGTATACATTTTTTTTGTACGTGTTTTAGTGTTTACTGTGAAATAAAATAAATGGAACATTACAAAGAATTGTAACAAAACACAGAACTCTGACATTTTCAACGTGATGGTTATACATGCCGGACAGGTAGGATTGTAGAGCCCTCTTGGGCACGTGGCATGGGTTGGTTGCCAAATTTTGTCTTTTATACATGATGGCCTTCCAAAAAAACAGAAGGGCAGCTTGCGCCTGGTGCACTGCTGTCCGGCAGGGCCAGTTTGAGAGATCAGAGATCATCCTTTTAACCAACCTGTTGGCTGGCCGGCACAGTCTCCATACTACCGCAGCCGAAAGGACAGGGGCGCCGGAGGTTCTGAATGTATTTATGATATGAAATTGCTTGCCTGGTGGGGTTGTTCATGACCCCAGCATGATTGAGGAGTGTAGTACATATATTTAAACACTAGTGTAGGATGGTAGCTGTCCAGAGCTTAGAACTGATTAACACCCGATTGGATAATTAGCATTAACCCCTTAATGACATTGTTTTCAATGGGTTTTTGGACAACCCATTGTCCTTAAGGGGTTAAATCCATGTTGCTTTTCTCTGGAGCCTTAAACAAGGTAGCAATATGAGCGGGAATATATCTTATAAATGTGTTGCCTTTTTGTTGATGTTGTAGCTAAATCTATTTACAGTAAGCGGGAAGGATCGGTAGACTGGGTTGAACTTAATGGACTTAAGTCTTTTTTTTCAACCTAAATGACTGTTACTAATTACTAATGACCTTAGCCTACTAAAACCAAGAGTCTTATACCTAATGTTACAATTCTCCTTAGCATGGCAAAAGCAACCTGCACTGCACATCTGATAACGTCATCTGATACCACCATGAATAATTAATAGTGTTGTGTGTTTAGGAAATAACAGAGATATACAACGGGTCGAGGATATCAGTGATCATCTAAGTCAGAGATAAGCTTTTTTTTCTTTTTTGGTTGATCAATTATTTATGTTTTATCTCCCGCCCGAGCGTCTCAATGCAACCTGCACGGGCTTTGTAAAAGCAATGCTGTTTCCGTAATCCGAACACACGTGAATTCGATTTGAAGCTTAAATGCAATTTCAAAGCCTTATTATAATATGTTTGGTGCCTTGACAGAGATTGGTTACAGCAATTACGCTAAATATTGATATATAAAACCTTCTCGTTATAATGTATCAGGATTTAACCCGTTTAATGTGAAGAAGGGGGAACATTACATTCAGGAAAGCACCTTTGATGTCTGGAGGCTGGGAGGGACTGGCAAACAATGGGACCAGGGGTGGGATGTAGGAGCATAGAAAGGAGGCAGAGGATGGGGTGGAGGGGTAAAGGATGGGACCTGGGATGGAGGGCATAGAAAAGAGTCCTAGGATGGGACGAAGGGGCAAAATAACAGAGGCTGAGGATAGTATGGAGGGTTAAAGAATGTAGCTGAGGATGGGATGTCAGGGTAAATAATAGGGCCAAGAACGGAATGGAAGGGTTAACAATGAGGGCCGAGGATTGGATGGAGAGGCAAAGAATAGGGGTAGAAGATGTAATTGTAGGAAAGAGTAGATTGGCCACCTGGCACACTGGGCAAATGGGGCTCCACCAGCAGATCGAGTGCTGCACCGTAAGCATAAAAAGCTAGCCATGGATATCCAGATGTCAGACACACCTATGTCACCAAGGGGCTGCTGGCCTTAAAGTGCCATGGCCACCTAATCATCGCCAGTCTGGCCCTGGCAAACAAGTGGAATGAAATCGGTGAAGAAAGGGAAAAAATAAGAAGCTCTAATAGTTAATATTACATGTAGATTTAATATAAAATTCCCCGGGGTCAGGTTGCCAATATGTTCTGTCTGTGTTTATAAAAAATCAATCTATTAAAGTAAATTCTTGTTCGCTTCTCATTTTGATCAGAAAAATGTAAACGCTGCATTTAAATTAAAGTATATCAAAAATGTGCGTTCTTTCAGCTGCAGTTATCATAGAACAGAATCCGTGAGATTCGTTCTAAAAAAAAAACGGGGCCAAATAAATATATTTTATAGATATAATAAATAGTAAATAAGGAATTTCAAACATTCGGTCGTTAACTGATTCATCGCCTCGGCCGATTGTCAGGCATTTTACGACGCAGCTGAAGCATCAGGCGATTTGGTTACCATCACAAGTTAAAAAAAAATAAATAAAAGTATTGCCTTTAGGTATACATCTGCAGTACATACATAACATATTCAAGTGCTTTCATTTGTGAGGACAGACAGAATCTCACTTCAGGCTCTCGATGATTGTTTTAAATGTAATTAACCCCTGTTATGTCAAATGCGATTAATTCATCGCGGGGGAAATGTTGTAAACATCAAAGGAACAGTCCTTTTTTTTTTGTGTGTATAATAGTCTTCCTCCCCCCCCCCCGAATCTATCTTGGGGAAATATTCTTCATAAACGCATCTCTCTCGGCCCCTTTAGGCTTGATAACTGCTGGCAGGACTCGGCCCGTCGATGCCTATGAGCGCATCCATAATGTCTGCGCCTGCGTTAGGTGCTTCTGGGAAGCAGGTGGTAGCTTCTAGCACAGTAATTAAACGATGCTTTTTAGCGAAAAAAATGTTTGTTTTTACAAAATGAAGACCGTAAGGTAACCAGTGTTTGTCTCACCGATCCCCCATAAAAAAAAAAAGATAGATGTCGCTATCCTTTTATTATTGTGTATTATATTGTGTATTATTTTTAATAAGAAATGATCACAATATCTAGAACACAACTGCGGCACCTACTTTGACTACATTGTAGAGATTTGGAAGATTAACAAACGCTTCCATAGCAAGCTAGAAAAATATGGAGCTTCTCTTCTCCTATCTTGAGGGTGAAGTAGTGAGGGACTCTTCTTCAAGGGGTAGAAAACCACACAAAGGATGTAAGATTAGTGTTGGTTTATAGGGAGGTTTGCAGGAGGGTTGCAGTTTCAACTTGTCAATTTCACTACATAATTAAGGGCCATCCCTAGTGGGCTTCTTCTGCAAGAAGGGCTCAGATAGCCCCGGTAATAAAGGGCTTCGTATATTCAACTCCTCCTGAGGAGTCAAGTTGAGTTAGTCCTCTTTGACCTCATCTGCCAACTCAACTTAACTTTCCATGAATAATCGAGTTGCTTTTTTTTTTTTTTACTCCAACCCAACATGAGTTGGATGTTAAACCATCTTAACAGCTGGACTGTCAGTTGAGATGACTTAGAGAATTGACTCGTTTCTCTTTTTTTCAGCCAATTCAGCATGGTTGGCCTTAACAGCTTTACTGATAATCAATTAAAGGCCTTTAATGAGTAGAAGAAATAGCAGAGAAATAACAGAGGAAGGGGGAGAAATCCAAAACACACAGCTATTGACAGCTGTAAATTATATTGGGGCCTTGGCCTTGTCTTATAGTCAATATAGACTTATGCGACTCCCTTGGTGTTAACATCTACCACTTCTTCTAGAAGACTCTTGCTATCCAATTCATTAGTTCAACATACTTGAGCTAAAATCTCAATATATTCTTCCTGGTCCAATATTTCCTAAATGAATAAATACATTTTAATTTAAATCACGCTTATACCCCCATTTAAAACTGTAATAACATTGTTTGTCTCAAATAATAAAATAAATAAATAATAAAAGTAGGACCTTAGTGTTATGATCTCCGACGGATTTCTCAGATGCCTTTAATGTTTGGTTTTCCCTTCCTCCTTTCCTTTGGATTACTTTCACTTTATAATTTTGTTTTTATTATCTCCATGTATGATAGGAATTTATTTTTATGACCCATAATATATATATATATATATATATATATATTTTTTATCAAGCCTTTGATATGGTTAAAAATATAGCCTTCCAACATCAAGTCAAAAATACCATTAATAATAATTTATTTGCCATTACCGCTCGCTTTCGGGGGAGAAAGGATTATATATATATATATATATATATATAACAGGCAATGTAACTGCAATCTTGCCCTGGAGTTTATGTTATAACTATGCAAATTTAGAAAACTGATTCTTGAAAAAAATATGAAAATTTACAAAAGTGATAAATTTACTCCTAAGTAGTTTTTACGTGTGTTGTAACAAAACAATTTTCATAAAATTGAGTCTATTCATGTTTTTATTTGAGTCATAATTCCTAATATATATAGGATTATCCCCTTAATGACAAAGCCGGTACATGTACGGGCTCAAAATGCATTGTTTTCAATGGGTTTAGGGACCGCCCATTGTCCTTAAGGGGTTAAACATGATCCTTCCAGGCTAGTTCCTAAATCCAACTGGGCCATTGGCCATGGAAGCCCCATGCCCTCCTGATCTTAAGCTCCAGTGGCTGGATAAAAATCATCTTCAGTTCGGCCATGTTCCAGAAGAACGTTGGCAGATCAGTTGAAGGCCCTTCAATCGTGTCGTTCACCTAGAGGGTCATAGAAAATGGGGAGAATATTAATATTTATCCTATTCATTTTCTCCTGTGCCTCCAACCACTTCTGGAGGTACTTCAACCATTTCAAACATGGTTCTGCAAATTATACATTATATCCCACCTTCAAAAACTTTATTTTATTTAGTAAATATATAAATTATAATGTAAATATTCAAATAAAACAATATTCAAGTAATAGCTGAGCCTGGGATAACTGGAATGTTAATTTGGCTATGATCATAAAACTAGATCGGAATTTATTGGGAAAAGAGACCAAGAACGTAAATTGTTGGGTAACTTGGGTAACATCAAGTTAATAAAATAATAAAAAAAAAAGTTATGTTAGATTTTTTACTTAAAGATTCTAAATGGTTCCTTGATTATTTCAAGAAAATGTTATTCTTATTTTTTATGTTTATTTAAAAAAAAATGCGCATTTCTACAAATCAGAGTATTGATTTCCAGAAAAATGCCTGTGCTTATAAAATGATATCCATCCCCTTGATCCTAGATGTATATTGTATTGATCGAAGGAAAGAACTCATCAGATAGATATTTGTTTTTAACCAGGAAGTTAAATTATTCATGCATTACAACGTTCAGTGATCATATAGTATAATGTTAGGATAGAAAATCAATATTATCCTAAGTACAGTGTTTTCTCCTTTGTTGCTGCCCTAGAACTAAGCCTGGACAGTGCCACCAGCTGCCCCTCCGCGACGTGTCCTTCTTTAAGCTCCAGGATATGATGTCATGTCCCGGCACTCCTTAAAATGATGTGCGCCACCGGGCGGAGGTATTGGGGACTGTGCCGATTGGAGGGATCAGGGATCTCCCTTTTTACCGGCCCGCCGAGCAGTGGCACTACAGGGAGACTGAGGGGCTGCTGACCCCTGGACCTGCCGACACAGGCCTAGGCCGAAGCCACTGGCCTTCTTGGCTGGCCATTCAAAATGCTCTTGGGTACCTGGATTTATCGAGGGTGCCAGATAAGTAATTAAGGTGGGCGCCAATGTCCAGGGGCCTGCAGGCCAGTCCAGGAGGAGATGTAAAATCCCTTTAGTATGCTTTGTATTTTATTAGGTTTTATTGTTCGTTCAGGTTTTTCCATATTTATACATCTTTATAGAAAAATAAAGAGGTGATTATCCACATAAAATATATCTCGATTTCCTTTAAAATTTCCTTTAAATCCACTAAATGTCTAAAATTTTCCGTTGATTCTCATAAAGCTCTTCATAGCTATGTTTTGTATTCTTAAATAGAAGAGTATATTTGCCTGATAAGAATATAGAAATAAAGTTCTGTACACACAGGATACGAAGTTACTTTCCGCACTTATTTGCTATTCTACTCGTAGAGCTCAAGCTGGGAAATCTAGAACAGAATGCTCTGAAAGTTATTAGTTTTTTAGGAAGCAAAGGTTGGTAGGTTACTATCTGGGGGAATGGAATTGCTGTATAATATCACTTAAATAGAGTATTAAATCAGAATAAAAGTTTCCCGCAGAAAGAAATACATTTTTTTTGCACAAGCAAATGGAATTATTTACTCTGCAATGAAAAAGGCTGCATTTTCACCTGGGAACTTCGTAAATAAGCTAAAAAAAATGTTAATTGTCATACCCCAGATTATCCTTGTTCCTAATTCATACACAGTAATGATGAGTTTCCTTTTTTTGTAAAATGTATTTTAATTTACATGAAAAACTGCCACCTTGCTGCTGTGTCTTGCTTCATATTGCCTTTTCTTCATAAAAAATATTTCCGCCCATATTCTTTTTTTTTTTTTTAACCGTTTCCAAGAAAGTTCTCACGAAAAGGAAAGATGGCAGTAACCAGCAGTTTAAACCACCCCAGGTCTCCTCAAATGTGTGCATGCTATGACATCACAGGACATATGTCATGATACTTGTTGGCAGAAGCCCAACCACAGAAACAAGGATTTTTTTTGCTTGTTTTTTTTTTTGTTTTTTTTTTTATTAAACAAAATTACATTTCAACCCATTGTCATAGGTATATTTGTGTGACCTAATATAGTTTTACTAATAGCTTTAAAGATTAACTGGAAGGTTCAAAATGGTCTCTAACACTATAGGTTTAAGGTTTAGGTTTCGGTGAAAAAATTATTATTTTTTTTTAAATATAACCCTTGCACCACTAATATTTGTCGTGTCTCTCCCTTTCTTTAATTTTGTTAATATTTAAAATATTGAAGTACAATCAAATTGTAAATGATGAGAATAATAAATCAAAGTACAGAAATTGAATTTTTACTGCTGTATAGGCTCACGGCTTTAAGTATTAAAAATTATAATTTCATATGCATAGTGTTAAGCTCAATATAATTCTGTAGTTTTCTTAAGGGTATGTAATATACTGAACCCATTTGGTTAATAATTATTCTTATTCTATAAATAGAATTAATCATTTTCAGCAAATCATACATATTAAACAGGGTGTAATTCTTCTTTTTGCCTATAGATGGCACTACTTATTTGCATTACAGCCCACTGAGTTACCAACTAGCTCAATGATGCCTTGATCAAAATGGTGTCTTTACCCTAAAAAAATATCACTATCAATCATTATGTCATCATTAAAATTATATTGACAAACAAATTCTACTGTGTAACTTTTATGCTCTCTATAGACCAGTTTTACACGCTGGTACTGTTGTGCAAACCACCAATTCATGAGACAATTACATATTCCTCTGCTACTTATGAAAATAATTTTCTGATATTAGCTCATCTTCATTTTTAGATTAATATTAAATGATAAAATAAATGAAAGGAAAAAAAAAATGTTAAATGTGTTTATTTTTGCTTATTGCATACTGAATAATTAACCAGTATAAATGTACTCATTAACCTACATATTGCCACTTAATATGTTCTGGATTATTGGTTTGAAAATCTGTAGTATTTTACAAAACAATAGATCAACCGGGGCTTCCTATCTGAAAACGAAGGGTGTATGCTGTCGTCCTAATGAACTTGGCCTCCTAAATAATATTTCAAATAGATACATTTAAAATAGCTAAAATGGAGACATTGCAACTGTAACCAATTATTTAGTGTATACAATATGCTGCTACAAATGAAAAAAATATAATTATTCAAATATCCAGGGGGAGGATACGAGATACAACATTCTGGAGGGAGTGAATTTTATATTTGGACCAGGGCTGCTTAGTCATATATATAAATATATAAAAATATATTATTATTATTATTATTATTATTATTATTATTATTATAAGAATATAATAAATGGCAAGATCAGTCTGGGGATGACTAAGCAGTCCTATAATTCACTCCCTCCAGAATGTATCTAGTATCCTCCACCTGTATTTGGATAATAATAATAATAATAATAATAATAATAATAATAATAATAATCTATATATGATTTTCTTTTCACTTTGATTCCTGTTTCCATTAATTATATATAAATTAAATTCCATACACATATATATATATATATATATATATATATTTTATATATATATATATATATATATATATTATATATATGTATATTGTAATTTATATTTGTAATAATGCATTTATAAGGCCTCACACTACAATATGTTTAGATAAAATACAAACGTGGCACTATGGCAATAATGTATCTGTTTCTAAATGCATTTGCGTTCTTTTCTACTTTGATAGACAAATATATATTTCCCTGGAATTATCTCACGATGGAAATAGTTTTAGTTCATATAGAGAATGGCATTATGCTGATTTAAATTTCTGTAGTGGACAACTCACAATATAATTGAACCCCATTAGGAATAATGATTTAATTGGCTTGAGCACAGTTCCTGCAGGCAACTCATTCAAACTTCACTGTTGATAATTTCTATCTAAATTTCCAATGAGCATTTTCTCGCTATGTACGGCAGAGCTATCACGCAGTTCTCTGAGAAACGTTTTTCTTATAGAAGACACTTTTACGAGATACCCTTTAAATGTGTTTTGTTCTGCCCATATTGTGAAAAGAAAAATGCATAACACATTTATGAATAATAGATATAACCATTGAAACATAAAACACTATATATATATATATATATATATATATATATATATATATATATATATATATATATATATAAAAGGAAAAACCACCACAAAATAATACATTTTTTATAAAATAATAATAAAAATATATATATTTAATAATATATAAAATAATATATAATATATATATATATATATACATATTTTTTATTATATATATATATATTATTTATTTATAAAGGCCATATATTTGTGTTCAACTAAGTCTAAATGTCTTAATTAATGATACCAAATAAATGAGTCGGATAATATTTACGTTTCAATGATCAAGCAAAACAATTGTAGCAAAAAAAATCCAAATGAAAAAAATAAATCCTAAATTCATGTTTTTTTTTCTTCTTTTAGGCTTTTCAACCTAATCTACAATGGAAAAACTGTTCTGTTATGTGCTTTTCATTGGCATGGCAGTGAGAGCTGAGATCTGTCCAAAGCGTTGTACCTGTCAAAACTTATCTCCAAATCTCGCAACCCTTTGTGACAAGAAAGGGTTGTTGTTTATTCCACCAAACATCAATAGAAAGACGGTGGAGCTACGCTTGGCTGATAACTTTGTTACAACCATTAAGAGGAAGGATTTTGCGAACATGACAAGCTTGGTGGACCTAACACTGTCAAGGAATACCATAAGTTACATTACACCTCACGCGTTTGCCGACTTGCGGAACCTGCGGGCTTTGCATTTAAACAGCAACCGATTGACTAGAGTCACCAATGAAATGTTTAGCGGCCTCTCAAACCTCCACCACTTAATACTCAACAACAACCAACTAACGTTAATTTCCTCGACAGCCTTTGACGACGTGTTGGCTCTAGAGGAACTCGATCTGTCCTACAACAATCTGGAAACGATACCTTGGGACGCAATTGAAAAGATGGTCAGTTTGCACACTCTGAGTTTGGATCACAACATGATCGAGCACATTCCAAAAGGAACCTTCTCACACCTGCACAAGTTGAATAGATTAGATGTGACATCCAATAAATTGCAAAAGTTACCACCCGACCCTCTCTTTCAGAGAGCGCAAGTGTTAGCAACCTCAGGAATAATAAGTCCCACCACATTTGCATTAAGTTTTGGCGGAAACCCATTGCATTGCAATTGTGAATTATTGTGGCTGAGGCGTCTCTTGAGAGAAGATGATTTAGAGACATGTGCATCACCTCCACTTCTATCTGGCCGCTATTTCTGGTCCATCACAGAAGAAGAGTTTCTGTGTGAGCCGCCACTGATTACTAGATACACACAAGAGCTAAGGGTACTTGAAGGTCAAAGGGCCGTTTTAAGATGCAAAGCACTTGGAGACCCAGAGCCTGCCATTCATTGGATATCACCGGAAGGGAAATTAATTTCAAATGGAACCAGAATTCTCGTTTATGACAACGGAACCCTTGACATTCATATAACAACTGTAAAGGATACAGGTTCTTTCGCATGTATTGCTTCTAATCCTGCAGGAGAGACCACAAAAACCACAGACCTTCACATTATCAAACTTCCTCACCTGGTTAACAGCACAAATCACATCCAGGAGCCGGACCCGGGGTCTTCAGACATCTCCACGTCTACTAAATCTGGTTCCAATGCAAGCACTAGCAATGGGGATACAAAAATTAGCCAAGATAAGAAAGTTGTAGTGGCTGAGGCTACTTCGTCGACTGCACTTATTAAATTTAACTTTCAAAGAAATATACCTGGAATACGTATGTTTCAGATACAGTACAACGGCACATATGATGATTCCCTCGTTTATAGGTAAGATTGACATTTTACCAGTGACCTTTTTTGGAACACATGTTGAACTGACCACATCATTGATTAATCATAAAGAAATTATCATTTATTTTAAACCAAATAGTTGATGACAAAGGATGTTCTATGCTGTCTTCAAAACAATGGTCCTTCATGAGCATGAGGACACTTTGGGATGTCCTCCATTCCAATGTTTACCCCTTCTGCGGAGAGTCTGAAGACAGCATAGCCTACCCTCTGTCATTTGGAGCCAACATTACCGGTTCTAAGCTGACAGAGACAGTGTAACGGCACCCGGGGGCCCAAAAAGTATGTATTAATGCAAGGGGGTCCAACATGGGGCCCACAGTCCAAATGCAGCCCGCGAGACCTCGAGGTACGGCCCGCGTGAGATCGGCAGCCAGGGATCACAAGATGCTTACCTATAGGAGGGTCTTTTGTACTGCACAGAGGAAGCGGAACCCAGCAGAGTCACGTGAATGTACGTGACATCACATGACCCTACTCCATTCCTGCTTCCTCTGTGCAGTACAAGTGAATGCAGCGGGAGGCCGCGCCCCCTGCTGAAGTCTGTGAGCAACATCAGAGAGCTGCAGTGAATGAATGAATGAGTATATAAATGAATGAGTGTGTGTGTGATAGCATGGATGTGTAAGTGCTGGAACCTAGGCATGATGGGACTGTGATTGCTGTAAGCAATCACACTCCTATCATGCCAAGTCAGCCAGTACATGCTGAAACCTGGCTAGCTGGCCCCCTTGTGTATTGATGCTGCCAGCAGTATGGGGTCTGCACATCACTTACAGCCACCCTGTACCAGCATGTGTTGGCTGACTTGGCATGATAGGAGTGTGATTACTAACAGCAATCACAGTCCCATCATGCCTAGGTTCCAGCATTTACTGGTTGTCTGGGTATGATAGGAGTGTGATTGCTGTTAGCAATCACACTTCTATAATGCCAAGTCATATATTTTGTCCAATTGTGGTGTGTTACTTACTTTTATTAAAAGTGTGGGTTTTTTTAAATTATTTTAATTCTGATGAAGTGGCCCACTGCAGAAAAAACTTGGACACCCCTGTATTAATGTGTATTGATATTTAACATTTTGTCTTAACGATGGCAAGCTAAAAAAACACTACGTGTTAAAAAATTAACCAGGTTAATAAAAAAATATTGTAATAAATAACACTTTATAATTTATGATCAACTCTATATAGTCCTATATAGAAGTATAGGTGATTGACTTACCCTTTCTGAACACTAACTAGAAGGAGAGGTTGTTGGCCTGGCCTTCTGATGACTCTGTTGAGATCTTCGGAAGCAAGCCTACCTTGACCGGTAATAACAAAAATATATGCCAGAATGTTATACATTTAAATTATAATTTGTTATTTAAATGTAAATCCGATACATCAGAGTAAATGAAAGGCATACAAATACAGTTATATTGTTCACATATCTGAAGAAAACACTACATTTGGCAGGAACGCAAATTCCTGCCAAAATGATTATATTTATAAGCAGTTAAAGTCTTTCCCATATCATAACAATTTATTTTATTCTTTCGTGTTAGAGATAAGGTACTCTGACCATTGTTACATTAAATTATTTTCTGTTGATAGTTTTGGAAAGTAGCATTCACAGATCTCCGCAGTCTGGGCTCTGCTTGGCCTTGGGTGGTGGTGGTAAGCCATGCGTCACATTGCTAAAAAAAAAAAACAGTGATGGCATTGTTTAGCAATGTTGGTTTTAAGTGTGCCAACCTGCCTTTGCTTTAATTAAGTAAACCAATAAAAATAAATATTTAAGCACATGTTGTATGAATGCCATTTGTAATCTTGGGTTCTATGTGCCTTAAGCAAATTGTGTTTATTAATTCAGGGTCTGACATTCTGATAACAGTATACAAATATCCTTGTACGCCAGACACCAATTTATTCTTATACGTGTCTTTGGGTACAGAGTAGTTTATCATTGTGATGTGCGACTAAGTGGCTATGCTTACAATTTAGCATAGCTGGCATCTCTCTGGATTTCCCCTTCAATTGAAAACGAATTGACAGGTCTTCAAGGTAGTGGCTTACTTTCTCAGTTTGGTGTGTAGTGTTGGGTTCAGCCAACATTTTCTTCCTATTGCAGCCTGACCCACCCATTTTTATGGACCCCATTTATTTGTGCCTCCATAAGAAGGAGCAGACATTCCAGGTCCACAGAACACAACTTTGGGTCTATTCATTAGGAAGTCTAGAGGTCAATTGCGTTATGGGCTAACTAGAGTGACCAGACATTATTTCAGTTGCATGTCCACGCATGTTGACATTCGCAAAACAACTTGCAGCTTTGCTAATCTGTGAGTTGACTGCAGCTGCCAGCAACTTCAGGTTTTATGAGTTTCAGACGAGGGCATGCAAATTCAAGGAAAATCATATAATATCCCAATATAACATAAATAGCAACATACAAACATTTTAGGGACTACTCATTTATTAAATGCAGTAAAGTGGATATGATGGTACGAAAGACCCTTTAAGGAAGAAAAAAAAAACTATTTCCTTCTAGCAGTTTTCTTTTTAGGATGCATTAGAAACTGAAATATCTGGCACTCTACTTTAATTACATCTATATTGTGGCCCGTGAAGGTGTCCCTGGTTTCAAAAGTAATCATTAGGAATTATGCAATTCCTTTATGTTTGTGATACACATTTTTCACATTTTTGAATGTATAAGTCATGGGGTCTCAGGTACCTGTTTACCGTAGTTAATCCTCTGTGCTCTAGAACTAAACCATTAGCTCTGACATCTCCAACATTCTAATCTCAACAGCCAGTATATATATATATATTGTGTATTACCCATGAACCATTCAGGTCAACAACATCATGCTTCTTACATGTTCAAGGTAATGGCATGCTTTCTTTTGTAAACATTATCTGCTGGGATCTTAATGCCTGATACTGCATCTTATGCAAGAAATGCTTGTTAGGATTATGTGTGATAAGTGTTTTTCAAAAGGAAACGTTATATCGGGTCTGTTTTTATCCCAAGGTTTAAAACGGCAGCAGAGGTGTTGTACGTGTTAAGTGGATTGATTTAGAAGGTAACTGAAGCATTAGTCGCACCTTGCAAAACCAATCTGTCATAACTGATTTCTTATCAGGGGTTCTTCACAACTTAATTAAAGTTATCAGTGATGGCACCGATTCATTTAGGTCCGTGTTTTGGGGGCAAATGGCCATACTTCAGGTATAGCCAAATTTCTCTCTTTACTTTTTGAGTTAACAAATGTTTTTGTCTTTTCTCAGAATGATTCCGCCAACGAGCAAGACATTCCGTGTTAATAATCTGGCATCTGGAACTGTCTATGATTTGTGTGTCCTGGCAATTTACGATGACGGCATCACCTCCCTTACCGCAACCAGAGTTGTAGGATGCATCCAATTTACGACGGAACAAGATTATGTCCGTTGTCATTTTATGCAGTCCCAGTTTTTAGGTGGTACCATGATCATTATAATAGGTGGCATTATCGTTGCATCTGTATTGGTTTTTATAATTATTCTTATGATCAGGTATAAGGTGTGTAATGGCAATGGGAACCATAAGGCGACAAAAGTAAGTAATGTGTATTCTCAGACAAACGGATCTCAAAATCAAGGCTGCAGTGCATCAATGCCACCATCGGCCTCCAAGCAGGTTGTAGAACACGAGGAAAGCCCACAGTGTTGCAAATCTATGGGTGAGAGTGGGGCACAGTTCTCAGACACTTGCTCCAGCCAAGATGCCCCAGCTGCTACCTCTGCATTGCCTCATGGTTGGACTTCAAGTACTTCTGGGTCACTTAAGCAGAAGAGGAAATCGGTACTAAAACCTATGGATTGTCAGACAGAGACAGTTTTAAATATGGAATCCCAAAATACGAATAGGAACAATTCAACTGCCTTGCGGTTATCCAGTCAGACCCCTGGCTTGGTCAAGGAAGGTCCGACGTATAAAAGAGCGCAGTCAAAACCAAGTAAATTTCTAACGCTACCGGCAGAAACATCAAGAGCGAAGCGAAGGTACTCTTTGAATGGAGAAGTATTAGAATATCACTGTTACGTTAACTCCCAGAACACTGGTGGGTTATGGTCCAAAAGGAGCATGTCAATGAACGGCATCCTTATTCAGTCGGACAATTCGGACATGGACAGTGGCAAAGCAACGTTTTCGAGCTCTGAGTGGATATTGGAAAGCACTGTTTAACAAACTGCTTACTTTTAACAAAGATCAACATAAAAAAATAACTCAGAGCACACTTAGATAATCGAAAGTTGGAATTCCAATGTTGTTGTTACCATCCGCGGCTTTTACAAACAGGGTTGCGGACGAGCCGACTACCGCACCTTTTTGTTTGCTTTTTAACGGTGTTTTAATGAGCAAAAGAAAAAAAAAATAATAAATAAATCAGAACAAAGGTTGAACAAAATATGAAACAGCACCAGTGCCTTCCTTCCCTGTAGGACTGGCTTCCTGGTTCTGCATCAGCAGAAATAAGAGACTTCATTCACAAAAAAAGCCTTTCGTATGGGAAATTTCCTTCAAGCTAAGAACAAAACAAAACAAAACAAACAAAAAAAAAAAGACCAATTATGGAAGAATTACTAAAAGTATTTTTTAAATAACCAGACTGTATTTATTTTTGAGTGACAATGGTGTTGCCTTTATTTTTAGGCATATGCTGTACAGAACAACAACTTATGTGTTGTTATGTTGTGTAAAATAAAATATTCAAGATCTATACCGAGACATTGCTGAAATAATTACCCGCTGTCGAGTATTGCAATTGAGAATTGAAGTCTTTGTCTGGGTACTTGCAACATTCACCATTATTGTATATCAAGTAGGCATTCATTCATTCATTCATTCACAAAGCTACTAAACATACAATGCAATGTTTTACATATAATATTCCAAAATTTGAGTTAAAAAATGCTAATAATTGGATTTGATAATTCTATCGACATTTGCGGATACCAAAATCATTTGCCGTTCTTGTTGTCATTGGTAAGGTCCCTTTATGGAATTATAAAGTGTTCTAAAAATCATAAAAAATGACTAATTTTGTATTTCTATATTTTTTTTCTATGAAAATGAAATGATTTATATTCAAAAGGTGTATTTTATTGTGTAATTATATTCTACAAGTGTGATGCAGGCTTCAATATTTTGGCTTAAAAGCAAAGGGGGAGAAATAATATGTGCGGAAGAATCTCTGCAAAAGGTTGTTAATGTCAGAAAGAAAAATATGATTATTCCTGCTTGTAGATGTTAAAAAAAAAAAAAAAAAAATCAATCAATTTGATGTAGACACAAATAGGTATATTTTAAATTCCGTCTGGAGATCGAAACCATCAATTTATGCATATGCTACAATTTATTCTGCATAAGTTGAATTTTGTTCTACAAATCACAAAATCCACATTTCAAAACTCAATCACATTGGTTATAGTCATATCGTAATCTTGCAATAAAATTAATGAATTAAATAAATCAATCGAATCTTGATATGAACAACGTTTCTACAAATATCCCAGCGATATCATTTCAAAGGATTTTCAACAATTTTTTTTGGATATTTAGTGGGCGGGGGACAGAGAAAATATAGAATTAATTATCGGAGATACAATAATACGTTTGATGCTTATTTGATTAAAGGGGACTTAATCGTTTATGCTACTATAGTTGTAAAACACTGGCAAAAAACTTTGTTAAAAAAAATTACTTGGTATAAATTCCCTGTGCGAAAATGGAAGGCTGATGTTTTAATGTAGAATATTTGGAAAATTTAGATTATTTATTATTATATTATTTATTATAAAAAGCTATTAGCCATTCATTTATGAATTGAGCCATTCATTTTCAGCAAGCAATGCTATTTTATTTTTGTAATAGAATTTCTCATCTTGCTACCTAGAGATGTTGGGAACTAGGGTTCTGGTGGTGGATCCTTTGCTTATCTGGACATTAAATTCAATATATTTGGTCTTTTTGGGGAAAATGTCATATTATAAATTCAGATAGCCAACTTCAATTTGAAATCATTCATATCGGAAAGGAGGAAAGTCAAAGATTATTTTAAAAAGTACACTTCACTAAATAGCGTGTCTCAAATGTTTTCCATTTTTAATACTTTTAAACAACATGGCTCCTCTTTCTTTTTTGTCATGATGAGGTTAGTTGACCTTTACAGATTTGTGAATGAGTCTTCAATAGTAGTGAGTCGGAGACGTTGGTGTGACCTAGTGTCCTAGTCTGGCTAATCTGGAGTGAGAACCTGGACTCCAACTGGTTAAAAATGTCTGCCCTCCATTCATTTTGGGTCCTGGAACTGGGGAACAAGTCAAGCTGGACATGTGCTGGATAGCTTTGGAAATGCATTGCTATGTCCAGCAGAAAAACATTAATTTATATGATGGTCTGGCATTTTATTATGTCTCTGGCCTGACAATATAACATTCCTTTAAATTATGTTCCAGGTATGACTTTGGAATAATCCCAAGTATACTTTATAGAACTAAAACCCCAGACAATACTGTGATACTATTATATTATATATTATATTGCTAGCATGAGTATAATCCTTTAAGTCTTTCCGCAAGGGCCCACAGACAAACAATGCAATGAGGTTTTTTATGAGTCGAAATTATATGGGCGATTTGGAGGTATATATGAGCCATCCACCTTAGGTTGAACTCTGCTCCGTAATCCATGGAGTAAGGAAAGAGGAGGTGTGATCATTATCCCCCTTTGGTTACTAGGAACTCTCATTTCATTTATTTATTTATTAGGATTCATTTTAAGTTTTTCTTTTTCTCTTGTATGTTACATGGAGGGCATGTCATTTTGTAAGTTTCAGGGGAGGACATGTGAATTATCATTGAACTCTCCTACCCTAACCTGAAACTTGCAAAATTTCAACTCACAGGCACTCGTATGCCCTCACAAACAACTCACATTTTAGGGAATGCTAATATGCATGGGCATGTCTTTGGGTAGGGTCTAGTCAGTTGAGTTAAACCTTAACTTGACTGACCACTTGAATTTTTGAATTTAGTGCCTGATCTGCTTTTAATGCAGGAGACACCCCTCCACCACTTCATGACTCTCCCTAGTACATTTAGCGAGTTTATTATTTAGTTGTTATTTCTGTGCTTTTCCGGATTTCACAGTAAATATATGTGTTGATTTAACAAAAAAAAAACGTACGTTTTGCTCGAATGCCTTAAAAATCGAAACGTGTAAAGATATGCGTTCACAAGATACATGAGTATTGCAGGAGTGTTTACATGTTATCTTACAGTTAATTTATTTTTGTAGATGTTTTCAAACGAAAAAAAAAATGACTCACATTGTTTCCTTACCGAAGACAATTATCTTTAATTTAGTTATAACCACTGTTTTTTTTTTCCTCCCATTGATTTGTTTGTTTGCTGACATGTATCTGTAGCTTCAAGAACAACAGATGATGAGCATCATGTTACTATGAAAACAATGAGTGAATCACAGAACAACCTGACAAACAAACTGTCTTGGCCAAACACAATACAAATATTGGGTATGATTATCCAGTTCTTTATGAAAGTAGGTAGTGTCCACAAAGAGGTGCCATCATGGCATTTACATTTCATATCTATATAGTTCTATTCAGTTGCCGTAGTTGGCAAGACTGGGGCGACAAGTCCAAGGGGCACGGCAGCCCATCTCCCGCCTCACAGGGAGCCAACTTCACTTTTGGATGATCAGGCCCCCTTTAGCACCACTGCTGAATGGGAAGGTTACAACGGAGAACATTGAGTTCACCGACCAACCCTTCTACATAGCCTCAAAAGATAATTTCCTTACACTGCTGTGTGTCCTTAAAACATGACATCATCCTGAGGCTCATTAGTATGGAGGACAATGCGGAAGGGGTGGCTGGTGCGGTGCCCTGGGTTGAGCCTAGGGTACCGCTGAAGGTAAATATGGCCCTGCAGCTGTCAAGAACATGAGTCCTGATCAACAATTAGAAAAAAGTAAAACATTATTAGGTTAAGATTAAATAAATAATCACATCTTTTTGGTCAAATGTACTTTTTATTGCATATATGTGGTGCTGGATTACGCACATGCCTAGGGACCCCTGATTTATTGTGTCTCCTGGTACTTTAATGGACAATTGAGCTATATCTGGGAGGTTGGGGCTCTGTGGGGTCATAGAACAAAATGAATATGACACATCAATAGCGGGAAACTGGTCAAATCCCCATAACGACTTCCTGCTCATGGAAAAATTCTATTGGTTGCCATGGTGAAAAGATAATTTTTTTCAACCTGAGTACATAACTCCATTGACACATTATACATAAACATATTGTTCTTTTTAATTATCACATGTAGAAGTGTCAGGGAAAATGGAGGAACTAAAAACGTTCCTGGCGTCCTTGAGAACACGAGTTAGGAACCAGTATGGCACAAAACACTCTATATAAATACTTAATAACTGTAACCTTAGGGTTATTATCTCTTATTTATGTGATGACTCAAAAAAAAAAAAGCTTTTAAAGATAATCTAAAAAATCGGCTTTGATCTTTCCACATTTGGCTATTTGTATTAATTTAGAAGTTAATAAATTGTGCCATTAAAGCAACACATGTCCCTGAACTTGAACACCTCCTTAGCCTTTCAATGTGTTTCGAGCTATTGATGAGCTTTTCCAATCCACTTGAATTCGACGGTAATAAATCGTGCTTTATTTTATTAAAATCCATCTCCACTTTGCGGAAAACCTTTCTTATCCTTGGTAGCATTAATCAAACTGGAAAAGAGGGCCTATTCTATGCATGGCATCTACTGCATGTTGGAACCATGGTAGACTCCAAGTTCTATTAAGATACTTAGTCTGTATGTAATGAAATTTGTCACTTGTGTTAGCGCTGGAACCATTTTTTGCTCCTAAAATCTCAAACCATCTTGGGAATCGACATATATTAGCCTTTAAGAGCTTTCACTTTTCCAAGACCATATGAAATGATACATTTTTAACAGCTGTTTAATAGATGTTGTTCTGATAAAAATAATATTCATAATATCAAATTTATTTTTATATATTTACGTATTTATCCAATAAATTGGGTACTTTAACAATGACATTACCATCGGCAACATCCGGAACTGACAATAACATTATGACGCGTTAAGACACACTGGTCCAGAAGGAGGAGACGGCTCTGCTCTTGTGAGCTTACAATCTATTAGGAGGTTGATGTAGAATGAGATGGATGGAGAGGGACTGCTTGGGAGAGCATGATTTGATGGAGTCAGAGCATCAGACTTCTGCATTGAGGCTGTTCCACTTATCTACCACCCTATCGTTAAAATTAACCCCTTAAGAACAATGGGCGGTCCCTAAACTCATTGAAAACAATGCATTTTGAGCCCGTACATGTACGGGGCTTTGTCATTAAGGGGTTAAACTCATCAAACACTGAATCACCTACAATTAAACATCTAACAACATCTTAACCTGCCTAGTACATCAATAGCAAGACTATTAACCCCTTAAGGACAATGGGCGGTCCCTAAACCCATTGAAAACAATGCATTTTGAGCCCGCACATGTACGGGCTTTGTCATTAAGGGGTTAAATTCTAATTCTTGAGCAATGTTATGGCAATTAATATGAAAAGGTTTATAAACGCAAGTCAAATGTTTAATAAAAATCATGTTTCCGACGGAAAATTCAGCTCTGTTTCCCTGCAGCGTTGCAACTCTTTCTGTTTTTCTATTCAGCGACTCCGCTCTGTGGCTTTTTTTTTTTTGCGAAAGCCGTGCAATTCCCGCATAAGACTTGCAACGTTTGTCAAGCAGTGGCTTTTTCCCGTGGTCAGTCCCCGTTGCGGTTCTCGTGCACTTTGATTTGTTATGGGTGAACCGCGACAGAACAATTGTGGTTCAGCTGCACCCGAGCACCAGAGACTGACCTAAGAATAATAATCAGCTGCTTTCCCCGCGTATACTGTTACCTGACAGCCGCTGAAGTTCTGGCGTAACATTCAAAAGGAGAAAAAATAAATAAAAACTAATCGAAGAGGGAACTGTAAAATGGAACATTTCAAAAGCAAAGCACATATCGAAACGCTGTGTCCGTAAGTCATGTGGAAAGCTTATTACATTTCATAGGTTTGCTTTGTCTTTTAACGGTGGAATTTATTTATGATAGCATTCCTTTAAAGGCACAAAAAAAATCTTATACGTACTTCAGATGGACACTGAAAAAACACAATTTAATGTAAAAGAACAAAACGATATCCTTTATGTCCCAGATGCCCCCTTTTGTTCTAGCCTGGCCAAAGCCACGCAACCTAATTTCAACTAGAATGGTTTACTGATCGAAAGCACCTAAAGAGTAATTAATCAGTCAATTAAAATTTTAATGGTAAAAATCCCTGTATACAGTAATACCCCCCCCGCACTGTATGCAGTAATGTCAGTCAGAATCGACTGATTTTATCTAATTTTGCTTCAATAAACTCCCTTTATCTGCAGACCTGGAGGCGGCCATTGTTGTCAGTCATGTGATATTTTGGGTGACTTTCCCGGCTCAGACACCACACTGAGCTGATGCTTTATGGCAATGCTAATGAAGTCCGTTCTTCCATAGACTTTCATTAGTCAGAGTGTCAGGCTGTGTGATTAAGACTGAGCCATTCTATTGTTTCCCACAGGCAGTATGATAAGGAGTAGGGGTGCTTAGTAGATCGGGGCTCAGATAACAGAGCAAGAACTAATACAAACGGCTGATATACAGTTGCCTTAAAATACATGTATGCAAAAAAGAAAAAAAAGAGAAAAAAAATTATTTTTTATCTGATAGTAGTAATAAGTACATTATCATGACATATATATATATATATATATATATATGTCAGGTCTATAACAAAACTATTTCATATCAATATACACTTGAAAAAATAAAATCACCTCCACACATCACCCCTGAGGGTGAATCGTTTACTCAATTACTTGGTTATTGTGCAAAAAATAATGATAAAGATTGAAAGTTTCATCCCAGGGGAAACCTTAAAGGAACGTTGCCTGTCATTCTACATTATTTACACGTGTTTAATAGGAGAAGAAAAGTAAATCATTAGCATTTGTTTTTAGAAATGCCTATGGGCTCACTCTTGGCCTTCAAGCCAGAAGCATAGTGAATCTAACTTAAAGAGATCATAGGGTACAACTCATCTAGTTTCGGGTTCCTTATATGTATATATGGAGGTGGGATTTGCTTAAATTCAAGCACAATTTGGGGGAAGTGATAATGAACGTAGATTAAAAGTAATACTCAATGATATGCTGTTCTAACAATATTTGGTCAAAGACAGGTGGCCCAAGAATAAAGGACTCTGATGCACACAAGGAAGCAAGGTCTCCAATGTATACTTATCTTATTCCATTCATTGGAGTTTAACAGAGAAATAATATATCAAGATAACACAAAAAGGATTCCGTCAGTCATTTTTACTCTAGACCCCCCTGGTGGCTGTATGTGGAGTTGCAAGTAAAACACACAATAACCCATTATGGTCCCTCTCTTGGCCCCCTTTGCCAGTCCACTCTTGATGTTAATTGAAATACATAATGTGGATCTAGTGTAAAACTTTCTAAGGTATGTGGCTCAAATCCTGTATTGGGGGTCATGGTTGGATTCAGTTAATGTCAGGATGGACCTGCATACTTAGTGGTGCACAAACATCAATTAATGCTAATGATACATCATAATATGGTCAAAGCACGACACAAATTGTATTATAAGCCTGTTTGTTCCAACTGCCATAGCAATGCCCAAGCATATCCTCGGGCATTGCTAGGTTTTATAAATTAACTGGGAAAACCACATAATGTCCACAATGGGTTAGTTACAGAGAAGTTGTTCAATCTCCCCAAACCAGATAACTTACACTATGGAGGCTGTGCAGCTCAACATCACCTCCATAGACTGCATTTAAAGGCGCAGCATGCTTTTAAGACACAATGAGTCGAACTATGACATCATATGCCGGCACACCACGTCTTAAAGGTGCACAGTGCCTTTTTATCCAATCAGGATGCCGGCTGTAGAGGGGTCGGCTAGGACCACTGCTCTGGGTCAAGTCTTGAGCAGCACCCAAGGGCATACGCCATTTTCCGCAATACTCTTTTTTTAAGGCACCAGTCAATTATTCTACATACAGATGTTTACGTAAACTTCTTAACCTGTTAACAAAACCTCTACATATCTTTCAGGCTACTACATACTAGTGAATAAGAAATACATTAAATAAATACACATGCACGTATACACTTTAAAAATGTCATTCTCAAATTACTGTTTGGTTCATGTTTGTTTGAAACCCTAAAATATGCAGTACACAGAATAACTACTGTATAATTTAGAGATAATTATATTGTTGATGAAAGAGGAAAACATTAATCCCTCAGTGAAATCTATTGCCGTTCATCAAGGCGGTAAATATTTATCTTCCGAGACTATATATATTTTACGCTATCACAAATCCCATCTTAATCCCATACAGAACCCTTGCCTGTTAACTAATGATTGTCATTATGCAATTCATGCTGAAGGGTTTACAATGAGGTTCTTCAATGAAAATTCAAAGGTCATCCTATAAGCAACTTAAATTGGATCTGTCACCTTTCCTGAATCCTACATTTACATATGTTAAAAACCCACCTTGTCTATATGTACCAAGGGAGCGGCCATCTTCCCCCATTAAGTTATCCTGCTTTTTAGGTTTGTGTTGAGACTTTTTGGTCCACTCCAAGGCTAGCATGCAGAGAAGTTCAGTGAAGAAGTCATTCATATGCAAGAAGCAACAAATGCCTGGGTTTACCCTCTTAGAATGAGAAGGGCAATTGAGTGCAGTATTATTATTATTAAGAAACCCATAGCCAATAACTTAAGCTTATTCAACATTATGTTTGTGTTTAGTGTCATGGAAAATTCAAAATGGCTGCTTCTACTAGACATATGCATATTTTTACTATACCAGAACATCTCTTCTGTAAACTAAGGTCAACTTCATAGGTCTTTCCCCATCGAACTACAGATGGAGGCTCGACAGAAGTCCTAAGAAGCCGCTTGTATATTACCAACAGACCTTGCCACAGGGCATAGAGGACAAAGACCCAAATGGGCCACTTTTCCTAGGCCAACTATCATGTGCAGAGAGTATGTAACCTGTTAACCTGTGGATGGATGTGTTTTCAATTCCAGAGCATGTACTAATGATCTATTGTCTGAAATATCAACAATATGATCATGTTGTTTAATTAATACAATCATCAATTTGAATCTTTGCCTTTGTGACCTCTAGAGACACCATGACACTTAATGTGTGTCCATGTAACAGTCTAATGAAACAGCCAGTTTGGAAGCTTTAATTGATATACCCAAGGTTGATGGGTTTATCGGTAAGATGTATACTCCTTTCATGACCTTTAATATGCACCAAGCATATGTAACAAAGAGGATGTGTTTGAGGTTCTAAGCATCCTTTCAATCCTCTTACTTATGCTTATTTGACTTCTGACATCTGTTCAGGCCGCAATCATAATTTCAGTCTCGCTGCTCCCCTGTAGCTATTTTCTTCCTGGTGCTGTGTCGACATTTTACGGTTAATTTTGTGTCATCAGCAGATGCAATAAGCTTTTTCAGTTACAGTGGATTTAACATCATTAATGTACAGTATCGAAAAGCACAGACCTCTAGGGATACCATTAATGACCCTTCTTCGCTCAGATCTTGGAACGCTTTCTTTTTTTTTTCCGCCATAACGATTTGCTTTTTTATCCCTATCAAACAAACAAACAAAAAAGCTTTTATAAATAGAAAGAACTTTCAAGGAATTTACAAAGCCAAAACATGGAATGTTTGTAGAATCCACCAATCTCTGTCTAGTATTCTTTCTTCATTCACACACACATTCAATTAGTGAAAAGAAATCTCTGGCACCACATTATGATCTTGGAATGTATCCATGTTTATTTATTGGCAGCATAACAGGCTTTGTTTTAATATCTCTGTCCGCTAGAACCATTCCAATAGGTCTTGATGTAGCCAGGGCTGGTCTGGCGTTGGGTTGGGCTAGCTCCTCATAGGTGTAAGGCTAGCATAGGAAGTTGTGTGTGGGCAAGAAAGTGAGTAAGGAATAGGCATGGCTAAAAACCTCCAGGTCACATCAAGAGGCTTTCCAAGTGTGCACAAGAGGAAATATTCAATATTTTTATGATGGCTGGACCTTAACAACCCAAACATGGAGAACGTTTGTAAACCATCTGTTTCCATACCATATTAACTTATCTTACATTAAATTGGTCTCTTTTATGTAAATTCAGTTTTTTTTTTCAATTTTGGCCTATCCTTCAAGTTCCTACGTCCTCTTATCAATATCTCCTTTCCTATTGATATGACATTCTCAAGTACTACCTCAAACCTATTGACACCTATGCTTTCACTGAAAGAAAGCGTAATTATGTAGGTATAAGGTCTTCTACAGATTTTTTTTTACCAAATAACAAAACTTATTACAGTTAAAAAGCGGTATTTGCTTTGCTTCTGATTTTGGCTATCGCTGCATTGTATAATGCCAACCCTACTTTCCCCCGTCTCTGATCCTCTCTACATTGATTAATGTTACACTCTCTTTACCGCACTGCTCTGATACTCAGGTAAATTATCATGTTTGGAACCGAGCAGGAATATGTTGATGCCAGCGGAGAGCCAAAAATGATTTGTTCCTTTAGATATTAAACAAATGGCTGCCATGCTTGGCTTGAAGGTGCCTCTCGCTGCTGGTGAATCTTAAAGAGTTTCAAACCAAAGAACAAATCTAATCTATTATAATGAATCAAATAAAAAAAAAACACTTTTTTATGGTTACAAGAGATGTTTTTAATGAAACTCAATTTTATCTGTGAATACTGCTCCTATTGTGGGGAGACTGTATGGGGAGACTGTATGGGTCAAATGGTAATTATATAGGTCAAGGTATATATGATATCATAATGATATTATCTCCACCACCGGACAATCATCTCATGCTCTGATTAAGGAATCTATATGAGGTTCATGATGTAATATCAAGAATGGCCAATGGCTTGTCTCAACGATATCCCAGTAGCGAAGACCCATGATGATGTTGCGTATTCAATGGCCACAACAATACCAACCCAATGTCCCATTTTGAGACAGACATTTTTCCTAGCCACAGTCATCATTACCCTATTTTTTTCTGAGTTTTGTATCAATGCTTTTTCCCAATAAATAATAAAAAAAATACTTGGCACTCCAGGTAACTTATGTGACTTCCTAGATCCTGGTGGAGTCCCTTCCGCTTGGCATAAACTTTAATTGTATATATTGGTTGCGACTCCATTCTACCAGGAAATCCATGTAAAGGTATAATTATGACAGGTCATAATTAACCTTAGTTGTCGGATGTTGCGGCCTTTGGTGGTGCCCGATTCCCTAGATCTCCTGATCTCCTCTGGTCTCCTGTAGCTGGAAGCCTGCAGACTCTTTAGGCTGGAACCGTTCCTTCCCAACCCAATGGCCATACACATCCCCTGTGAGCACGGTATGGAAGCTATCCATGGATATCTGAGCCTCTAATATCAACTGATATACCTCTTGTTGTAGGTTGGTAGACTCTAAGATGCTTTGGCCAAAGTATATCATTCAGTTTTCCTATATCTATTTTCTAGTTTATGTCTTTCGTACCAACTTTCTTACTGTTGATCCATTGGCATTATAGGGGAACACTGGCTACATGAAATGTAGAGTCAGTTTCATGGTATGGAGTATATATGTTAAGATACTTTTCTATTTATGTCTTGGTAGCACATTCCAACTCAATATCTGCATGTATTGGATCGTTCGCTATAGAAATATTCCATATTTAAGTCAATGTAGCTTGTTCCCCCCTGCCGTTAAAGGTTTGTAAAATATATGATGAAAAATGCCTCGCTGCATTATTTTTGAGTATGATAATGGTTGCCTTAGCAACAAATCACAGTACAACAAAAGTAGCAACAACACCGACCCCGTTAATTTGAAACCTCGAAACTCTGCGTAGCTAAAGAAAATATATTTTACCTGACTTGATAACGAAAATAAAACAGCTTGGGGTTTGTATTCACAGAGACTCTAAATGATTTTCTTTATGTAAATATACATTACTGGGTAACATTGTAGCAACAGGGAACACGGACATCTAGGAGCTTAGCTTGAATTGTTTAGCTGCTCCAAAATGGCAGCCTAAATGGGTTTTCCGGTCGGCTTGTTTGATTTGACCTATGTCTCGTAAAATCATGTTGGCTCCCGTTTATAATCTCGTTGTACAAGAAATAGGTTGGAAGGATTTGATGAAAACATTCACAATTGGGCAGAGAGCGCATTGAAGTGTGTAGTTCAAAGAACGGATAACAAGACCTTTTCCTATTTGAAGAAAAAAATTGCAAATTCAGTGCATTAGGATCATGATTTATTATAAGATGTTTGAACTAAATTCTGAAAAAGAACCTCACCATTTTGCATCAAATTATGGACAATATGCTCATAAAATATCTCACCCTTTCCTCTCTTGCGTGTTCAAAATAGATTGTAAGCTTATAAGAGAGGTCCTTAATCTTAATAGTGCTACGGCATCTGCTTGTTCTGTATAAATATATTATTTAGTATTATTTATTTGTAAAAAAAAAATAAAAAAAATAAAAATAATAATAATAATAATGATAATAATAATATATTATTATTATTTAATAATGTTTATTTATTAAGCACTAATATATTCCGAAACAAAGATGCACATAAAGATACAACCAGGGCCGGCCCAAGGCAAAATGCCGCCTGGGGCGAATTTTAAAATGCCGCCCCCCCCCCTTATCTACCCTTCCTCTCCCTCCGTCCCCCCCCCCATTATCTACCCCCCCTCCTTGTACTTACCTTTCAGCAGTCCTGCGGCGAGTCTCCCTGTTCGGTCTTGGTGCCGGCTTGTAATGCTGAGCGCCCTGAAAAATACCCCTCGTCTTATAATCGAGGTCATCTTCTAATCAGACCTCGATTAGGTTGCCAGGCTGCTTACCGGTACTTTGGTCGCGAGCAGCGTCTCTTCTGCTAGAAGCAGGAGAACAGGAAGCTAGCAGAGAGTCACATACGGTAATTCTGCCTCCCCCCTCCTTCCTCTGGGGGCGGGGCCAGAGAAGTTGCTCGCACAGCCGGGCCCCTGCAGAAGTCTGCGAGTGAGAGATCTGCAGTTCAGGTAAGGGGTGGGGGAGGGTTTGTGTGATTAATGTGTGAAGTGTGTGTGCTTAATGGAATGAATGAGTATTTAAATGTTTGTGAATGAGTGTGTGTGTGATAGCATGGATGTGTAAGGGGGGGGTAGCATGGCATAGGGAGGCTGTACTCACACTCCTATCATCCACAGGTTCCAGCATGTACTGGCTGCCTTGGCTTGATAGGAGTGTGATTGCTGTTAGCAGTTATAAATATACCTCCAGAAATGCCTTTTAACCCCCTATATGCCACTCTGCCCCCTGATATGCCTTTTAACCCCCTATATGCCACTCTGGCATATAGAGGGTTAAAAGGCACATCATGGGGCATAGTGGCAAATAGGGGGTATAAGGCATTTCTGGGGGCAGAGTGGCAACCCTGGGGGCAGGTTGGCAAATAAAAGGAAATAAAAAAAATATATATTTTTCTCAATCATAGCTTTTATTAAATAGGAAAAAAATGTTTACATGAATTAATATTTACTAGTAAACCTTTTTTTCCTATAGGGTAGTCTTATATGCAGGCTTTTTGTTTTTTTCCTAATTTTTAGAATTTAGAATTTAATATTTAGATTTTGGGGGGTCGTCTTATAATCAGGGTCGTCTTATAATCGAGCAAATACGGTATTATGCATATCTGTAGATAAAGTGAAATTCTTCACCATCTCTATTAACTTTACCCAAGTAGATGAAGCCGGACGTGCACAATAAATAAGCTATTGAGATGTGTAACAAACCATGACATTTTTTTTTCAGAAACGGGAATTATATTATGAAACAGCTCCATTATTCTAGTATTTCTGGATAAATAAAATATAAGGCCCTTTAAAAAAAAAAAATGCAACCTCAACTAAGAGTGTGATTTACTATCAAAACATACAATTATTTTGCATATTGGTGTCTAGCCTATCTTTTTTTCCCTTCAAAAAAAGAAAATGAATGTATAGTGGTATGTCTATTATTATTGTTATATTTTATTATTATTTTTATTGAAACAGAGATCAGACCTATTCGCCCATCAGTCTTTGGTCTCGTCTTTAGGAGCCATATACCTACCTGCATGTTTGCATTCCCTTACTACCACGTCTGCTTGGAGGTTGCTCCACTTATCTACCACCCTCTCAGTAAAGCAAAACTTCCTTATTTTATAGCTATTGTCATAACAATAACCATAATCCATGCCCTTCTTCCAAGCATAATGCTTGTTTCCCTATCTGATCACCCCACTACCCGTCGTTACATCTTTGACTAATAATATTTCATAATAATGCATAATAATTGCGTTGAGACATATATAAATTGTCTAGTTTTATTTGCTGGCTCTGCATGGTTTTTGAAGAATTATTTAAATGCTAAATGTGTCCTTCTAAAGACACGATACATATTTGTAAAAAAGATCATTCTAGATCAAACTTCTAAATTGAAACGTGTTTCAAACGAAACAATCAAATTAGACGTAATATAACTGTTCGAAGAATGATTGACATATACTTCTTCATCACAACATACATTGAAGAAGAACTGTATTTGGATGCACTCGTGTACATGGTCTCACTGTGTATCCATGTGAATGAAACAAAGAAAAAAAGATGAATGAAACAAAGAAAAAAGAAGGTTGCGCAATCTAGAGAGAAACTCATTTTTCGACTTGACAAAGCATTTCCAGTGAGGACCACTTTATCCCGTTGGGACCAAAGGAGGTTAAGCTTGAGTGTAATAGACTAATCAATCATTCCTTAAAGTCTCCTTCTACCTTCCACTAAAAAAACGCAGAATCAGCACTTTAAGTCTGCGATGTTGATGACTTCAAAGCTCTTGGCATCCATCACGAGTGCCATGTGCACGCAACTCGGTCACGCAAAGGTTTACCAGTATCATGGTGTACAGCCGTTAGCACGTATAGAAAACTATACTTTAATCCCATATCATTGTTCATTAAAAAGTTAGTCATTTTTGTTGCCTACAACCGGGTTGGTCTTCAAATGGACAAGTCATCTCAGAAGCAATAATGAGCAAATCGGTATTGTTCAGTTTTCATTATAATTTGGGGCACAGGAAATTATCTTAGAGGCAACGAGCCTTCAGGTCCGGACTGGCCATCTGGCACAATGGGCTCCAGCGGCAGATTTTGGGAGTAATGGAAGCTCTGTGAAGGGCTTTGAAGGTAAAAGTCAGGATTTTGACAGGCAGCAGTAAGGACTGACAGAGGGGAGATAGGAGATAAGCGATAGGAGAGGAAGATAAATCTGGCAGCAGTGTTCATGGTGGATTGTAGAGGGGTGAGATGGGTAAGAGGAAGGCCAGCTAAGACAGGGTTACGATAGTCAAAGATCCATAATGTATTTAATGAAGTTTTTCAGATAAAGAAAATACTCAATTGGGAAACTCTAAGGATCACCTCATTGAGTGTATCTTGGAACCAAATAGGTTGTAGGCAAGATCTTGCTCCATACAGATTTTCTCCTCTTTGGACATTCGTTTTCTAAATACAGATATACTCGACATGATTCTATAGATGAATTTTACAGACAATAGCCGGTTATGAGTAGATCGGTTCGTAAATGCTGTCACGTCATTCAAAAACATACAAGAACAGGGCCGGACTGGTGCTCAAGAGACGGCCATGGCCAGTGACCGCCTGATGACATAGGTGCGGCCGATAGATGAATATGTGTGGCCATGCATGGTGAGCATGGGGCATCAATGGGCAGTGGCCCACCGGGCGTTTGGCTGGTGTCCAATTTGACCAATGCAGGCCTGTATTATAATATTATAAACATATTATATTATAATTAAAGAGCCCCTACCACCTCAAACCCTACGAATACCTTTGTGTTCCTTGAACAGTATTTTAATGTCACTCAAGCTCATTCCTTACCCATATCTTGAGTTCTTAGAACATATTTCCCACCAACCTCAAAGCTTTCTCTTTCCGTTCCATGTTTTAAAAAAATGCAGATTATTATTATTTTTTTACATTCTAGCTTGTTTTTATCAGCCAGACGAGAGGATGAAAACAAGCAGAATATGTAAAGATGTTTTATTGAGCAGTAAGCAGAAATTCCGACATAAATATCGCCGTGTACCGGGAAGGCTCTGAGCAGTCGAACCCTCCCTCCGTCATAAATGTGACACATTTTGAAGAATTATATCCTGCAACACCCGATGTGATCGGAAACATTACAATGTAAATTGTGTCTAATGGGAAAAGCCATTCTTTCTTTCTCAATCTGTGCCGTAAAAAAAAAAAAAACCAGGATAAATCCATGTCATGCTTCGTTATAACACTGAATGTAATGGAGAGGATACTCATGATCAACAATCATTTTACGGCTGTTACCTTCTCCTCGAGCCCTAGCGTTGAGTGCACAAAGCCAAATCATGTACAGAAACCACTACGTGTTTCCAGAAACCACACAACGACCTGCCTTTAATTGCAATTGGTTTCGAGACTTAATATTATGCAAATCTTATGGTCAACTTGGTTGCTTACGGTCGTCAATGTCATTTTGTGTTCTTCACGACGATCCTGATCTGTAGGTTTTTCTTGCGTTCAAGTAGTTTCTGGGTCAACCAAAGTTTACGTGTCATATTCAAGACTTTTGTTAGCCGTGTATGGCTTGATGGCTTGATTCATAAATGATTTAAAAACAAACTGGATGGCCATTATTGTGATGACAAACCTTCCTCGGGGGATATTGCTTAGGATATTTTTTGATGACTGTTATCATAGAATGTTGTAGTTCTGTTTTATACAGTGGAAGGCTTATATTTTGGGTTTTTTTTGTTTCTTTGTCTCGCTCCTACAAATCAATTTCTATTCTCGGGATTAAAGGTTACTCTGTTGATATACACTCACTTAGCCAAAGGTTGGGTTGGGAGTCTCCTACTCTGAGCATTGTAGTGACGTTCCTTCACTATCTTGATGCTTAAAGGGGGACTTCCACCAGCCCTTTTGGAATATATATGTAACATTTGTGGCAAGAAACCTCAGAAACAGTAACTGTATCGTTTCTTTCTCTGTTGCTCGGGAGTACTCGCCTACTCATGATCCTTCGCTAAGTGAGAAGCTAGTTTTTCCAACCTAGAAGCCTCTTGGAGATCAGAACATGGCACAGATGGTGTCACACGTATGGATAGATGTATGTGTTCATGCTATATCATAAGTGCTGATATCTAGCATATATATCCTTGAAAGTACTCTGAAAAATATTAACCCCTTAAGGACATTAAACAATAAACCCATTGAAAACAATGCAGTTTGAGCCCGTACATGTACGGGCTTTGTCATTAAGGGGTTAATAGACCGAGATGTGCCATAAAAATAATACAATTTATTAATCACATTTGAAGAACTAATCGCTTGTGTTATGTTGTAATGACTTTCAAATCTAATTGATAAAAACTCTTCACATTTTATCTTTTTATTTGCATTTTCTTGTAACGTCCACATAAAATCCTGGCAGCGCTGACCTTTGCACAATTTATAGAATATATTTGGGTTTTATTAGCATGTGAAAGCTGGCTTGTCCCTATAAATGTAATCATTGGAGATCCTCATAATCCTGTGTATTTTATCTCGCTTTTTTATTTATGTGTTTGCTTTAATTCCTTCACTAGTACAGCGAGGGAATGTAAACAAGCATGGGATAGACATACGGCTCCTAAATCTAAGGCGAGACCAACGACTGATTAAGGTTTGAGTCTTTACAGTGGAAAAAAACAGGCTAAATGGGTCTGATGTTGGTTATGTTGTTATATAAATAGATTTTAAAAGGATACAAAACACTATGGCTAATATGCCACCAAAAAAATGTATATTTTATATGACAATGAACTTAATATTAAACTACTTTGAAACAATGAAAATTAACTACTTATATTTAGGAGAAGCTGCAGTTCCAGAGATGCAGCTGAACGTCTCCTCCGTGGTCCAATGTTTTGTGCCCCTGATTGGGTGTTTGAAGCAGCCACTCAAAACCTTTAGGAAATAATTCCTTTAGCATCCAGCATAACATCCTAGTTAAAAGGAATGGTATTGGAGGCCTGCTGTGGAAGCTACATGGGACACCAAATATGGCTGAAAATATGAAAAAACTTAGACCGCGAACCTTAAGATTTTGCCAAAAAATGAAAAATTTTAAAAACACTCAAAACCTTTAGGAAATAATTCCTTTAGCATCCAGCATAACATCCTCGTTAAAAGGACGAGGTGGGAGAGAGGTCCTCCGGCAGAAAAGTCCCGGGGTCTCATTAGACCTCCTGGAACGCTTACCAAGCCAGCGCTGGTGCTGACTGGAGATAAGTTCGTCAACTGGAAAGAGATGTGGACGGCAAAAGACTTCTCTTGTATAGCAAAAATCTGTAACCTCGGCCAATCAAGTTTTATTTAATTACAATTCTAAGACAGTAAAGTAATCCTTAGTTGCCTTTTAAAAAACTACAAGTCAGCCATATTCTATAGTTTTTTTCTGGAAAGGACCACAAAAAAATTGTAGAACATTAAAAACAATTTTTTATTTTATAATAAAATATTTTTTTTTTTCTCCTACAGAGGTCTTGGAACGCAACATATCTTCTCCTGGGTTAGACATCATAATGTAGACCAAAATATTACAAAAAAACCCCAAAAAAACGAAATACGATCGAACAAATGGCTTTTTTATATGTTGGATCTTATTTAGTTTTATTGATTTTAAGGTACCGTAGAGAGTGATTTCAATGTTCTAAAGCCAATCCTCGTTTTTTTTCGCCCCACGCATGACATTTGGCTAACAAGAGTTACCGTCTAAACTGTTTCTTTTGGCTATCTGGAAATCACTGCTCAATGAAGTATAGTTGAAAAGAAGGAAATGAATTTGGCAACAGAACGTTAGCAGATGTCTGCCTATGGCTTTTTCTACCTGAAGCAATGTAAATATGCCATTGTTAGAATTAATTATATTGTAAAATACAGCTTCAAAGCGTATCTGTAAATTGACTAATTATATGGAAATGACACAATATGCAGCATTTAAAGACCGTCGGTTCTACTAGGAAGCGAAATTACGTTGTGGAAATTGTTTATGAATCATTACACTGCCTACGCTTTTTTTTAAGCACAGAATGTGTTTCTGGACGGTTTAAGGATGTTAACTTAAAAATTTGCGCCGTTAAGATAGAAAGTAAATTATTTTGATTGAAAAAATCCCAAATCGGCCAAAGTATAAACATTTGTGGCCACGTAACATATAACCTTTGCTGGAGAGAAGGAGAAAGGTATTGCGCTGTTTGGGTAACATGAATTTTCACCATGAATGACATCACAGTGAATGTGAGTGACATCACTTTACATCTATAAAAGCTGCTTGTCATGTAATTACATACTAAGCACCATTAATGTGTTAGAGGCTTTCTTATAAAGACGCACGAAATAAGTGTCAATACTCGTTATCTTGTCTTAGTAAAAGACATTATTTTTTTTCTCATTAGTTCAGAGGAATTACTGACGTCAATAACTGGAAATTCTCCAGGATTGACCTGGAGTCTCCAGATGATGGTCTGTTTCCCCTGGGTCTCTGGGTCGTTCTCCTCTTTCTCTGTGGCAGGACTTTCGCCACGTCCGTTTCCCACCCAATGCTCTCCTAACACTTTCAAAGGGCTAAGGATTGTCCTAATCTAGGTTCTTACTAACCTGCCCATAGTTCTATTTTCCAACATTCTATTTTCCAACAATCGATATTAAACTTACTGGTCTGTCGCCCGTGACACAAGTCTCACAAGTATACAGAGATCGAGCCATCCCCTCATTGAGCTCCTGAAGAACCCTTGGGTGAAGGCCATCAGGTCTTGATGCCTTATTAATATTAATACATTTATTGTCACTTTTTCCACCCAATTGTTAAGCAGATTTGTGGATGGGTTTGCAAACCCAGCTTAGTTTGATCCATGATGTTGGATTCGATCTACACCAGATGCAAGGAACAGTTGGTAGAGAAAAAAAAATGTACAGTGCCTCAAACCATCTCTCTGAAATATGCTGTCGGTGCCTATTCCCTGTACTCGTCTCAAACTGAACGTGGACCACAATGCATTTTGTAGTTTCCACATGTTATGTTGCTGTGACGTTTCTAAATACGAAACGTAAAATTCCGGGAACAATAAATACATCATCCCTAATCATATAGGGGTCTGGGGAAAAAATACTAGGATTAGAATTTCTAAAATAAGTAGGATTGGATTTTCATTTTTCAAAAGAAAAATTAGGCCAGAATGTTTTTCCAGAATGATTTGATCTAAACTGATGGTTTGATTAACGGTAAACCTTGACTGCTGTCATCGTGAGATTTTGACATGCGAATAAGAGAGGGAGAAAGAGAGAGAGAGAGAGAGAGAGAGAGAGAGAGAGAGAGACTACACACACACACGTACCAAAGATCTTTAGAAAGGTTAGTGTGTAAAAACACTCACTCATCTAGGACCATACACACACTACCTCACCTCCTTCTTACAACACAATCCCTAGACTCACCCTTCACACTCTAGCAACATACGCACACACACACACATACTCACACCAACACCATATACATGAACATATACGCTCGCTCTATCCAACCTGTAACTCTCACAGCTCTCCTTACCTCCTCTTCTTCCTTACGTCGCATGGAGCCCAATCTTTACTGAAGTGTCTACTCTCTATGTGACTTTACCGGGCGAAACAGTTATGGGGGGAGGCCTGGGTGCCGTGGATCCATGGCTTTCGGTGCTTTACAAACAGACCCCAGAACCCCTTTATCAGCATTATTATTTTTTAAATCAGATCAAAATTAATTAATGCAGAATAGCAACCAGATCTTTTTCTCTGATCCGAGTAGAAATTAGCACTTGGAAATTATTGGAAGTCATAACTTATTTACTTACTATGGTTAACTTTAAGCGCGATATATAATTTATCCTCATTCGTGGTATTTTAGCCAAAAGCTAAAACTGTAAAGTCCTCTAAATCACTAAATACTGTGTCAAGCCAGCAGAAATTTGTCTGAAAACTTATAGACATAACAGATGGGTTTTCACTACTGCAGATTCAGAGACATTATTATAAGCGCGTATTTTGCCAAAGGAATATGCGATCTTTTCCAGACTGTATATCAAACTCTACTGGAGAATTAAGTAGTTGAATACCAATGGCTTGTATTTTATTATTTGTTATGCAATATGATAATTCTCATTGTCAGGAGTGAAAATATCTCATGGGGCGCAAAATTCAGGATTTATTCACAAATTTGGGTGTTTACAGGAGAGTTATGGTTTCAGTTCAATGGCTTCACAGTCACATCTCTGATGATCTAGGACAGGGGTAGGCAACCTTCGGCTCTCAAGATGTTGTGAACTACATTTCCCTTGATGCTTTGCCAGCATTATGACTGTAAGAGCATTATGGGAGGTGTAGTCCACAACATCAGGAGAGGCGAAGATTGCCTACCCGTGATCTAGGAAATGCCCGGAGGGCCGTTAGGGCTGCATACAGGGCCGGACTGGCAATCATGGAGCTTTAAGACCAGCAGACCCATGATGACATGGGTGCGGCCGATGGCTGAATACGCACGGTCACACGCCATGCTTTAATGCTGTCATTCGTCCCCTGTGCCAGATGCCCAGCCCGGGCCTGGCCACATACTTACTGATACAGTAGCTCCAGTATCAGATTGGGTCCTGTTCATCAGCCAAAACATAATGTGCAGCTACACATGGGCCACTTGGTTCCTCTGGCCTATAAGTGCTGGAACAGCCTAGTCATCCGCAGCCTGACCCTGCCTCATTCTTCTGCTAGATCTATCTTCTCCTGCTATCCACGTGTCCATCAACAATTACTGTTACTTCACGGAGGGTTACATTTTACTCAACTATCAGAGATCTTCGGAATGGCCATTTGAAACTTTGTGGAAGCAATCAGGTAGGGGTTAAAAAAGAAGCAATGAATGAGTAGGAAATTAATTGAACAGTGAGAGAGATAAGTGGGACCAAGCAGGTACAAGGAAGAAAAAAGTAAATATCTATTGTGTATAATGAATTATCGGCCATTGTTCACTGGGAATTGGCATGTGTTTCAAGAAAAAAAAACATGCAAAATAATATAATTATAAGGCCTAAGGGGGAAAAAGGTGGGCTGGTAACCCTCAGGACAAATTATATACCCCCACCACATGGGGTGATAAAAGAGAGAGGCAGTTTTCCTAAATAGAGGGTCCTGTTATCCTTGTTTTTCTGTTTTTCTTTATAAATTTATTAAATACATACTTATGTAAATTAAGTTAAGTCAGCCTTAATTCTTACCCTGTTATCTTTATTCAGTATAAAGATGGGTTGTAATTATATATATATTAATATTATTATTATTATTTATTTTTTTTACAATAAATTACTAATTTCACATGGAATCATTTGACATATTTAATGATTATTTATTGTATTTGTTATCCCTTCCATGTGCATGCATGGCATGTAAACTTCAGATTGGGATTTCCGAGAGACATATTTTTTTTCCTGTACGGTTCCAAATGTTATCGGATTGAAGCCCACGGGGGCCAGAATGGACTAGAGTGGGCCCTGACAGAGTGCTGAGCAGGGCTAGGCTAAGGCAGGAATTGTGGATTTTAGGGGAGGAGTTTTGGTAGGAGGATATTTAAGTTTGGTGATCACAGGGGTAAGGATCCATTTTGTTTAACCTTACCTGGTGGTGTTTGTCCCACCCTCCCTCCCCTTATGTGGTGGAGTTTGTGGAGTCGTGTTGCTGCATTAGTCACAGTTGTGGGCGGTAGCTTGCCAGGTATCTAAGGGGTTAATGTGGTGGTATGATCCTTGGTGGTCATAACCGGTGGGAGGTTCCTTGCAAGGAGTGGTGCTCGGAACCTCGTGTCCTGGTTGGGGCATCCTGGTATGTCCTCTCCCAAATTGGTGTGTGGTATGATGTTGCTGCATTAGTCACAGTTGTGGGCGGTAGCTTGCCAGGTATCCAAGGGGTTAATGTGGTGGTATGATCCTTGGTGGTCATAACCGGTGGGAGGTTCCTTGCAAGGAGTGGTGCTTGGAACCTCGGGGCCGGGTTGGGGCATCCTGGTATGTCCCCTCCCAAATTGGTGTCTGGTATGGTGTTGCTGCATTAGTCACAGTCGTGGGCGGTAGCTTGCCAGGTATCCAAGGGGTTAATGTGGTGGTATGATCATTGGTGGTCATAACCGGTGGGAGGTTCCTTGCAAGGAGTGGTGCTCGGAACCTCAGGTCCGGGTTGGGGCATCCTGGTATGTCCCCTCCCAAAATTGGTGTGTGGTATGGTACCTGGATAACTTGGCAAGCTAGGTTGGTTTTGGTTACGTCATTGTCTCTGTTAACGCATCTATGTTTATTATTTCAGGTTTTACAGGACAATGACTGTTAAATAAAACGGCTGTGGCCTTTTCAAACCCATCTTGTGTGTTGGTGTTTTATTTAATTGAGCAAATGAGCCAAGCCTGGCCCGTGAGTCGAAGCTACATCTGTCATGCATTTTTCTTGTCTGTCGGCCAGAACAATGCTGGATCGTTTCTGTACCAAGCCAACGCAGTGCAGTCAACTAAAATAGAGCAGGTCCAATGGGATTGCCATTCTTTCCAAAAATCAAATCAAGAAAAAGTGCCAATGACACAGAAAATGACTGTAGCAAATGATTTCCATCGGGACCTGGGTTTAGAAGACCACATAACCGGCTCGCCATGGTGCCGTGTCAGTTTGCTGGTCCATCACCCTTGGCAACTATCTCGGCAATTCAATTCTCCCTCCGCAATAAGCAGGGTTGGGTGGGTCAATTAAAATTCATCACATACAACGTTCCTTTTCACCTGAAATAAAAGTAATGAGATGTTGTTCACAACAAAAATGCAAGTAGACATAGTCCCTCCGTGCTTAATCTTTGGCATTAAAGGGCTTTAGGTCACCGTCACGAGAAAGCCCTTATTCGCATGTGTATTGGAAGGCTTAGCATTCAATAAAAAAGGCTTAAAAAAGTACTTAAGAGGAAATAAAACTCTAAAAACAATAATATTACCCAACATAGGACTGTGTAACCTTTAACCCCTTAAGGACAATGGGCGGTCCCTAAACCCATTGAAAACAATGCATTTTGAGCCCGTACATATACGGGCTTTGTCATTAAGGGGTTAAGGTGTAATGTACATTGGAAGACTGATATGGGAGTGTCTTACGGAAATATAAGCTTTCAAAAACGGGTAGGTTTGATAAAAAAGGATAAGTACAGACTATTTAAGATTATTTTTTAATGTAGTGTTAGGAACGGAATTGGTGTCATGTTATTCACCGACGATTGCCTTTGAAGATATGCGCTTTGGGATCAGCATAAGGGGTACTTTCTCTTCTGCGTTTTGCTAGTCGATTTCCACTGGCGGCTGAATTTTTGAGTGTATTTGCTTGGTCTTAAGAGGAACCCGTCAGCTCTACCTGAATAGTTTATAGTATTTGCATGCTGTAGATCCCAGCTCCGATTAACCAAGACGTTCTCGGTGATGAGCGATCGCGCACATTGAGAATGTGGACAATTTTGACCTTTGGGGATTCCCAAAGTATTTATTCATGGATGGCGTTGGCGGGCAGCTGGAGCCAACTAGTTTATGTATAAAAAGGTGCAAAGTATGAAAAAAAGGTCTTATCACCTTACCAACCAAAAGGAATGATGCTGCTGATTGACTCATTACAGTGGTTGCTATAGTGATGTAAGTTTTTTCTAAGTTGTTACTTAACGGTTTTGTTAAAATAATAATGCCCACGGGGGGGGGCAGAATGGGCTATAGTGGGCCCTGACTGTTGTGCGGAGGAGGGGTAGGCTTTTTTGGCGGGAATTTCGGGGGTGGAGTTGGGGGAAGATTATATAAGTGGCTGCTTTCCCGGGCTCAGGAACCATTCTTGTGGTTAGCTTACCTGGTTGCGTGTAGTATATGGTGTTTACATGACCCCATCTTTCTTATTTATTAGTTATAATTAGTTATTATTTATTATTTTACCAGGACGGATACAATGAGATTTCTCTCGTTTTCAAGTATGTCTTGAAATTCCCAGTTCCTAACTCTTACACACTTCTGTAACAGAGAGAAATAAACAGTTCTCACTATGAAAGAGAGAGAGAATTTAATCACCGGCATTTTCCATTTCAGCAGAACTTCACCACAGCAACATTCACTTTTCTCTTTAAGTATTTCACAGATGGTTGACCTGGTCAAATACAGGAAAGTTCACAGCTCTGTTAAAAAAACATAGATATGCAGTCAACAACCACGTTAAATCATATGATCAGAACACCAATGGAATAAGTGAAGAGAAGGAGAAACAAAGCATGGTGGGGTAAACATATGGGAAGTCTTGTAGGGTCAGCGCTCTATGAGGAACGTGTGAAGACAATCTCAACCTCCTTCATGATCCACGATATATATCTATTCAATTTGCAATTGTGATCACTCTAGGGATCGTATACACTTAATGGATGACAGGCCCCTATAATTTTGTTGTTGCCTCTCTCTTGCAAGACCAAGAACTCTGCACAATCCCACCATATGCTTTTGTCCCTTTCCTCATCTCCAGCTTTCCTCCATGCAGGAGATGTGTTCGGCCAAACGCATCTCCCGACACATGACTCCAAAGCGGGTTTGGTAAAAGTGCATTTTAATGGGAGTGCTTTCCTGCCATTGATTGGCTGCTGCAGGCAGTCAATCAGTGGCATCAATGCTGGACTGAGGACCTTGAATTTTTAGGCCGGGCATATCCTACCACGTTCATCCGATGTGCCGTATGGCTGGTCTGGCCTTGGGTGGCATGAATCCTCAGACTACAGAGAAAGCGTTCTGCTGCAATAGTGGAGCTGCAGCTTCTCCTTAAGGTAAGTATTATTTTTCTTTATTTTTGTAGAATATTGTTCAGGGGGCTCCCTGGGACACACGATTGTCTCAGTATACCTTCTCGATCAGAAGATGTACATTGATGCACGTTGAATGGCAATGCCCAGCTTACAGGGCAGGCTCAGAACCGTTTTAAAAGCATAATAGGGTCTTTCATACATGGTTAGGAAACATACGTTTGCCGTATATTCTACTTATGTATCACTTTTTTTATTTATTTTTAATAATCAGAATAATGTTATCCTGTCCAAATGGGTCAGCGGTTGTTGAATGCAATAATTAATGTATGTTATCATTTGAAATAGAACTGCTGTTTAAGCAGCAATATTTAAAGAGGTTTGATGATTGAATACTTCTATTACATCATTTTAATTATTTTGGTCTTGGGTCCATTAGGCAGTAGAATATTAAGCAATTCACACAGAAATATAGTAATCATATGAAACATAAATATAGGCTGTCAGCTTCTTTAACAGATATACAACGAACCAAGGAGTTGTCTATTTCTTTAAAATTATAGAAAGGAAATGAGATTAATTCTAAGTTAATTGTGTTTTACTGAGACGGTGGTAGATAAGTAGAAGTGGTAGAGGGTAATACAGTGAGGGTATTAAACATGCATGGGATAGACATACGGCTCCTGAATCTAAGACGAGACCAACGACTGATTAAGGTTTGAGTCTTTTACAGCAGGAAAAAACGGGCGACTAGACGGGGGCCGAAGGGGGCCGATCTGCTGTCACATTGTATGTTTCTAGAATTATTTTTGTAAGGGATTTAATGCGATGCACCCAGACTCCCTCCCCTCAGAAATAATAATAATAATAATAATAATAATAATAAACACAATTAAAAATGATAATAATAATTATAATAATAAAACACAAATAATAGTAATAATAATAATAGACATTAGGTTAATATGGGTTAGGGTCTCCATTTACCTACTGGACTGTTCATAATAATAATAATAATAAACATTGGGTTAAAGTGAGTGGAACTACTTTTAAGGTCTCCTATTACCTACTGAACTGTTCTTAAAATGTGGCAGCCATCGTGTTACCATCAGAGGTCTCATAAATTGTTGCATTTGCATAAAACTTGAAATTATTAACCCCTTAAGGACAATGGGCGGTCCTTAAACCCATTGAAAACAATGCATTTTGAGCCCGTACATGTACGGGCTTTGTCATTAAGGGGTTAACTGTCCCCCCCCCAATAAAACTTAGAATATCTCGCCTGCATACTAAAAGAACAAGCCCAAAGTTCCTTCTAGCAAACATACGGGTGATATTTGGCGACTGCTGCTTTTCACATGCTTTAAAAAATCGTTCTCTTGGAAGTCCATTTTCAATGTTTTGCTTCCACAGAGTCATTCAATCAAACAAAACCTAATGTGCACAACAGTACTTGATAGATGTACAATACTGTGAAGTTTTATCGCCAGATAAATAGCTGCGAGATCTATTCTTGGTGATTGTGTGCCTTGTTACATTCCATCATCTCACGGCAACAAAATCTCTAACGGAGAAACTAAACTGTCAATAGATTTCGCAAAAATGGGAAAAAAAATGAAATCCAGTGTATAGAATTTGATACTAAAGACCACTTATTAAAATAGAGAGCTAAGTGGGATACATACTGTGAGTCTGTGGCGATGGCAGCCAGTGGCCCACTGGGCCTGAATACATATACATATTTGGCCATTGAGATCGCTAGCAAATATATTTATATGATGTTATACTTACTTGTACGGTGCCATTTTAAGGGTCATTCCAGTATGATTGGCACCCATTCTTCTCAAATTCTTTGCATACGGTTGTACGCCCAGCGTTCTGTTATATTACAGAGAAGATTGTGGGTGAGGACAGCCCAACTAGCCGCCATGTTTGAAATTGTTATCTCTAATACTAGTCATAAAGACATAAAGGTGGGAAATATTCGATGATATATAACAGGGGTCCTCAAACTGCGGCCCTCCAGCTGCTGCAGGACTACATCTCCCATAATGCTCCTTCAGCTAAGGGGCTGGCTGAGGAGTATGGGAGATGTAGTCCTGCAGCAGCTGGAGGGCCGCAGTTTGAGGACCCCTGATATATAACTTTCCACCCATACATTTCCTTGGCCATTGGCTAAACCAATGTATAGGTATAAAGTTACCCCCTAGAACTAACACCTTGGGATAGGCATAGGGCTATCGATCAAAAACAAGGACAATGACAACACAAGATTATGATCTCCATGGGGCTTGTATCGTCTTTCCAAACAAGGTCATATCTATTGTACCCTGATCACAATGTCTGTACTTACTGTACAACCGCACTTACTCTTCCCCTTTATTTTACTATAAACTATAAAGCACTAAATAAAAATACTAAATACTAAATAAAATACTTATTTACGCATATATAAAAGTAAGGTTTCACACTGGGCAACTTAGACATACTAAGTGGTTATAACCTGTCTTTAAGTTCCACGCGTCTACCGGGTTTATCATTTTTTAGATATATTTTTGTAAAAAGATAGAAAAAGCTCCAGGTCTATCAGCGCAAACAGCTGGAGTCATCTAAATTACTCTATTTCACCTGTCTGACATTCCCGTCACTAATCTCAATGGTTTCCAGATGGTGTTTTAGTTGATAATCACACATGTTGCAAACAGAAGAGTTGAGAAACTATTAAAAGTAAAATCCGTAACATGGTTGTAATTATCATGATTGAGGAGTTTGGTCAGGGAACGAGGCGACGTCTTCCAGTTTAGAGGCGCTTCGATGAAGATTTCAAGGGTTGGAAAGAAATTGATTGACGTGCAGAAGTGAAATGAGAATAGACTGAAGTCCCTAAAGGATGGTTTAATTTTGACTTTAAAAGTATAGCTGGGATGAAACTTTCTATTTCAAATCAAATTGACACTGAATTGAGCGAAACCTACAGGAATGTTTTCTTTTGGGCTACAAATAGAAAATTGGTACATTTTAAAGTAAGAATTACATTTCCACTATATGCAAAAATGTGTTATGATGTATTATCATAATAATAATAATAATAATAATAAATTATTATTATTATTATTATTATTATATAATGATTAGTATAATAATAATAATTATTATTAAAATAATTATAATATATTAATAATTTTTATTATACGTTAATATAATTATTATTATTATTATATAATGATCAGTATAATAATAATAATAATTATTAATATAATTATTATATATTAATCATTTTTATTATACATTAATATTATTATTATTATTATTATTATTATATAATGATTAGTATAATAATAATAATAATAATAATTATTAATATAATTATTATTATATATTAATAATTTTTGTTATACATTAATATAATTATTATTATTATTATTATTATTGTTGTTGTTGTTGTTATTATAATTATTATTATCATTGTTATTATTATTGTTATTATTATTATTATTATTTATTTTTGTACTATTCATTTGTTTCATGATATTATATACTTTTCCATGTAGCTACAAACATGTTTTATAGCAAATCTTACTATTCCTGGCAAATCGTTTTCAAAGTTATAATCCACTAAATTTGGAGTTGAGTGACTTGTAGTTGAGGAAAAAGATTAAGTGTCTGACTTGTTCTCCAGATCCTACATGTTATAGTTGGGTAGACTAATTTGGATTATGACATAGTAATATTTTATAGATTAAAAAGCATTATCAATAACATTAACATACGTGAAGACTAACTGGTAGGAGAAGAGGATCTTGAAGATATCTCTCCCTGGTGGGTATGTTGCTGACTGTTGTTCATTGGTTCAGGAGGCTCTTGTAATGTTATAACATCAACCCAGTCCCCATGATATGCTTAGCTGTGTTTGTATAATACATAATTAAACTTTTTAATTAAATTTTTCAAATTTTTCATTTTTTTCATGATTTTTTTTTACTTTTATAAAAAAATACAGTAGGTTTGTATCTTGTACTGTATCATTTTGATTTAATAAATACAGACGTGCCAGACATATTAGATATATTACCTATTTAAATTTTTGTACGGTCAATCTGGAACCATAAAATAAACTAATTTTGACCCCTCTATACAACAGAAATTCATTAGGTCGCTTTGTGGCATTAACTCAAAATTAAACAAAACTACCGTTAATTCATTTTAGAAATTTTGAAATAAAAACTATTAAAAAAAATTATTTTCAAAGAAAAATCAGAACCAGCCTTTATAATTGTATTCTTCGTAATGTAGAAGGAATCGTTTTCATGTTCCCGAACAATAAAAAAAAGAGAAACTGTAGGTGTTCATTGTGAAAGAAAACAACTTTGCTGAAAATCAGCCAGCTAAATAATGGATCCACCGAAATGCAGACTGCATGTTTAAGCATTTTCGTCTTAGCAGTGACAATTACAAAGCAGAAATTTCATATATCTGTCTGGAAATATCTTTATATCCAGGAGAAAATGAATTTTATTTTATCTCTATAAATGTGATTGATGTAAGTTCTTCGATGCTTTGGCTTCTCTCAGAATATATGGTCTTCTACGAGGTAAAAACCTTCTTGCTTATTGAGTAACAAGTCTCTATAAACGTAGTGTTGTACTAAGAAAACACTAATTTCCATTGAAAACTATTACTAATTCTACAGTTTCTTTGCTTCAAGCCTCTTTAACGCAGAATGTACACAGATATCCATATAAATTCATTTGAAACTCTGTGGATTTCAAGTTGGCCAGTGGAGGCCATTTTCATAGACCTTTTCTTCTATAAACACTCAAGTCTTAATCAGTCGTTGGTCTCCTCATAGATTTAGTAGCCCTATGCCTATCCCATGCACAGCAATCTACTTACCTTTGGTTAACTCTGGCTTAACCTAGGGCAGCGCCATCTGCCTCGACATCCACATGGCTGTCCTTATTTCTGGGCGTCAGGATATGATGTCATATACAGGCACTCCACTTTTAAAGAAAGCATGGCGGGAGATCTCTTGACTGCCTCCCCCTTAATTTATCTATGCATTGTTCTTAGTTAACCAAGACCTCTCTGCCGAAACACTTCTTGGGTTTGGCTGCTCAAAATACAGAGCTAAGTCATAATATGAAATCTTTAAGCTCACCAAAGAGAACCAACGCTTCGTACCTGTTTAGTGATGAGAATCCAACTGAGATTCGTGAATGAACTGAACAGTTTTCTCATAGAAACAAGATAATTTGATTAAATGCCTTTCTGAAGCGGTGGTCTACAAACTAGACACTTTTGTGAAAATGCCCCAGAATGAACATAGAATTTGACGCCCCGATAAGAACCATTCGGCCCATCTAGTCTGCCCATTTAATTAAGCTAAAAGCTAAAATGTAACCAGGTGGAATGGATGGTGTCCCAAATGTAAGAAATTGGGGTGAATTACTAATGTTTTGGGTTTGTAAATGTCTTTGCTCTATATCTGATTAAAATGTCACCTGAGCTACATTGCTAAAATGTAACACAGGTCCATAATTATCTCACTAATGTATAATATATGAGTGTATTTTTTTCATGCTCATAGAGTTGAGCAGGTTATATTTGTTGATTTGGAATGCTATTTTTTCTTTCATTGACATTTCTGGCTCCATTAAGTTTTTGATGAAGGAAGAGCTTCTTCTTCAACTAATAATTATAAATAGAAAATAATTACCTGTAATTTCTGCATGTGTCAAGAACACCATCTTAATGTTTTGAGGGGAACTTACGCTAAAGAGACTGCTAATTAAATTATATTTTTTTTTTAAATAAAACCACCCAAACATACAAAATGTTCTAAATCTGTGAAATTAATGCCAGGTAAATGGTGTTTCAAGTCAATGTTTTTTTAGTCTTTGACCTAAAAAGGATGGACCAAAAAGTAGCAAGTCTGATGTTGACCCTTGAAGCCATTGCTTAATCATTTGGGTATAGAAGAAGAAGTTTGCACTCCTTGATATCACTATGCATTATCAAGGGCGAGGCCTTCTTCTTCCTTCCTGAAGGATTGAGCTGGACATTAATGGTAATGGAATATAAACATGAGACCCAAAAGAATATACTTACTAAGCCAAGAATTATCTTAAGTGGAGAGGAAGAAAAAGAAGAATTTAAACCATAAAAACTATGACCTTCAATATCCACTGTCTTTGGCCCAAGTATAGATCATCTTTGTTGAGCACCTTGCCAACTGAGCTTGACTTAGTACCAGCAATCATACCTCAAAACAGTACTGGTTTCAGATTTTCAGGCATCATCCTGGTATCCTGGGTAACTGCCCCACTGTCCCAGTTTTGTGGGCAGTGGGGGATCATGGGCCAGGTGGGAGGATCTTTTTGATTCAGCATGATTGGCCAAGAGGGGTTTTAAAACCAACCGCACAGACCCCATTGCAGCTCCCTCATGGCCAACCTGTGGCCCTCTTTAGCCAAACACCATGAAGTAGCTCTTCCTGTAGGGTGGACAGGTGATCACGCCAAAACCCCGCCTACTTATGGCATTGACCCCACCCCTTCAATCCTCTTGCCACACCTCCTAACACTTGATTTGGACACCTGAAATGCTGTGGAGAGCTATGATAATTAGTTTGCCCTATATCAGTATGAGGATCAGACCAGATAAAAGAAGACATTTCTGAATGTATCTTAGTATAGTAATTATTTCTCATTAAGGTGAGTTTTGTGTTGATTTTGCATTTTTTTTAAAAGTTTCTCCGTATGGTTCCAGGATAAAGGTATTTAAATTCTTAAAAAACTGATATAAAATCAAAGCAGTAAAAGCTGCTAAGAGATCCCATCAGTATTCACCATGGCAGGTACAGCCATTCCGCGATATTACTGTGAAGGGACCGTACGGAGTCCTCATGCAGATCCATGATTCAGAGCATCATTCATTATGAATACTAATAGCATCAAAAAGCAATTTCAAACATTACATTCAGAAGACTGAGTAAGGAAACTTGAATTTTCAAGTGGCTGAACCATATTAAAATTCTTATATCCAACCATCAATATATAAAATTATTGGGGGGAAAAAAATAACATATCCCATGTAATAGTTTAATGATTTTAACCTTTTTCATAGGGTTGTATATTACAGAAAATGGAACTTTTCTACTGTATATCCCCCTTCCCAATGTCTCTTTATAAAATAGCACATTGGCAGAAGTAATGGTGAACTTAAACATTTTTAGAGCTATTGTTTGTTATTAAGAGATAATACTTAGAATGTATATTCTTTCATATCCTCTATTGTTTTTAACCCCTTAAGGACAATGGGCGGTCCCTAAACCCATTGAAAACAATGCATTTTGAGCCCGTATATGTACGGGCTTTGTCATTAAGGGGTTAATGTAGATATTTTAATGATATTACTAAAATCAAGACAAATCCATATAAATGTACAAATTTCTATGGGGAAGCTCCATAGAAAAAAATATTTTTTCCTTGACCATAAAATCTTTAAACAGTCAAGTAAGGTCAGCATTGAAAAAACTATTTAACCTATTTTTTTTTCCTAAAAAAATTTTGGGTGACTTTTCTCAAACACCACACTGAGCTGATGCTTTATGGCAGCGCTAACAAAGTCTGCTCTTCATAGACTTTTATTTGTCAGAGCGTGCTGCTTGGTGATTAAGACTGAGCCATTCCAGTTTTTACTACATGCAGATTGGGGCTCAGATAACAGAGCAAGAACTCATAAAAGGCTAATATGCAGCTGCCTAAAACCATCAAAAATATTTAAACAAAACTACCAAAAAAATATTAATCCGGTAATAAAAAAATGGTGGAAGTTCCCACATACCGTTCTAATAATTGAAACTGCCAAAAATATGCAATAACTAAATCTAAAAATCTATAACTAATCCTCCATGTAGATACCACAATGGTAAGGAGCCAGAATTATGTAAAAAAAAATCTATTTTCTCCAATGCCATGGTAGAAAAATTCAAATATTTGATATTTCATCTAAAATGTCGATTTTTCAACAGCAAGGACAGATCTTCCAGACTTTAAATATTTTCTCCTATAAAACGTGCCAATTATGTGTCTGGAAAGACCATGCGGTCACAGATGAGATGTGGATAAAACCTTGCTGTTAAATAAGAATTTGGAAAATGCTTCTAAGTAAACCCTCTTTTTTTTTTTTTAGTCTAGAGTTTTACCTCGTCTTAATTTTCTGATGTAATCCCATTAACGTCTTTTGGGAAGGAAAAAAAAAAAAAAAAGCTGACTTGCCAGTCTGTGAAATGCAAAGCATGTATGTCTTTGTGTCAATAACAGCTTCTATTGTGTTGAACGGAGTGGAAATTCAAAACAACCGACGTGTCAGCATTTTAGGAGGCATTAGGATTATCAGGTGGTGCCTCCGTGAAACGTCTTGGAAACAGAATAGATAATAGATGTCTAAAAGCTTTCTGCCTACAGCGTACATTATACCTGACATTACGGAGATGACAGGGAACCTTGCGATTTTAGAGGTCATAATAAACCCCGTATGTATTTATAGATAAATATCTATAAATGTTATTACTTCTGTATGAATATTCACATTTATACATTGTACGGTAAAGTATGTTTTCCCAAATACAGGCTTATTATAAGCTGAACAATATGATCTAGATATATTTGCCAGTCAGTTGCCGGCAAGTTGATTTTTAGTTGTATTGCCAATAAAATGGAGAGGAGTTTTGAGCTTACATCTACTCAAGCCTTTTATTTTAATTAGAAACTAAAGCTAGCCCAAGACTTGATGATTTTGGTTGCATAACACAAGTCTTCTGAACATTGGTAGATGGTTCAAGGATGTCCTTCAGTCTCCGCAGGTGGAACATTCGAAATCTGTCTTTGAGGTCAGAGCTCATTAAAGAGCCACCTGTGTTCATGTAAAGCAGTACCCTATTTATCTAGACTGAGAGGAGGCAGATCAATGGGGAGAGATAGAATGCAAGCTCAAAGGGGTATTGAGGGGGGTGCACAGGCTGCACTGCACCCAGGAGCCACTAGATGGCAGACCTTTTGGAATATTTCTTATCCCTCTTAAAAATTCAAAATGGCGGAGCTTGGCATAGTGGTGGACTGGGCCTCTGGCAAATCACACATGAGAGTGTAGCCTGCAGAATCCTAAACCGCGAACAAACAGTAAGCAATTTACCACCTGAAGGAAACTGTACTATAAAGCTCTCTTGACTGCCAGGATTCAGAAACCTTTCTTTGTTAAGGAGTATGAAGAGGTCCTCCACATTGTCTAGGGCTTGGGAAGAAAGGACAGGCAAATGAGGATGGTTTGGGCTTTTATAAGGCAGGGGGCAGCTCACAAACCAAGTGCATCACTAGTGAAAGGGAAGAACAAATCCCTGCACTGTGTGGTTGACTTTAGAAACTCAAATATAGACCAAGTACCATTTCTAGATGATTTATTTAAACACATTATAAATTATGAATTGTCTTCCGTTTGTTTCTCATAGCTAACAATCCTTCATAGGCAATATAATCTATGTGTCTTTGTATATGGTGAAAGCTCCTTAAAGGAAATATTGCCTCATTTATCATGGTAAATGAGAAATCCAAACTCACTGAACTACGGAAGTAAACAAGTTCTGGAAATCCATTGGAATTGGATGTCTAACATGATACTCAATTAACTTTCACATTGGCAATGCATAATTCATGTTGAGTCATTTTGTTGTATCTTTGCCTTTTAATGTTGATATTAAATAGAATGAAGCACTATTATCTAGTTCTATTATTGTGCTATAGAGATGAGCTTGTAGATGGCTGAATTATCTAACATATATATCTACATATGCTATGTGGTGGTTAGGAATTAGATGGGGTCAGCTATGATTTATTTGTATGGATTACTCATCTGACCCATTTTGTTCTAAATTATAGTAGAAATTCCAATTATCACACATGGGGACAGGGCGTTATTTCAAGAGAAGAAGAAATTGTTCTATGGGACGCAGATGGACACACAATTAAGTGTCAACATTTGTTACAGATACATTGAACTACTTTGTTTATGGAACGTCAAAAAGCTTCTATCCAATTATATGAAAACATGCCATGTTGGCATAGCATAAAATGCTTCATTTTGTAACAGAGCTGCACGCGAGTATCCCCATGTAAATTTATCAATAGCGTGCCATAAATGGGAATATACTGTATTTATCGGAAAGATTGACAGGTATGGATTCTGATGTGGAGATTCTGGTGAATAATGCATGTATGTTGTTATATGTATTAAAAGAAGAAAGACATTAAGTCGAGAGGGCCCTAAAAGAAACTGGGTTGTATCCACAATGATTACAAAAAACAAAAACTGTCTGCGCTTCTTACCTTAATAAAGTTGGCCAATTCATATAACCAAAACCTCTCATTTATATTATGTTTATATATTTGTTGCCAACTTTATTAGGGTGAGAAGCGCAGACAGTTTTTGTTTTTTGTATACATTGTACAGCCAATACACTGTTTCTTGCAGCATGCTTACACCTGTTTGGTAGGCCTCGTATTACACATTTGTATTATTTGAGCCTGAGACTAGCTTAGCGCACCGACATTTTTTCTTTTCCTTGTATCCACAATGGACCAGTTTTTCCATGCTGGAAACTAGCTTTGGATCCAATAGCATCTGAACTGTCTATCTTAATTACAATTATGGATGTTTTTCAGGACTTCAGCAAAAGAAGTCAGTATTTATTTGTGCATTTGGGTGGAATGAGACCCAAATTGCAAAAAAATACACAACGAGCTTGATCTTCACTGTAACAGGAACCAGAGGGTCTACCGGGTTGGCCCTGTAGCGAAAGCCGGCAACAAGATGGGTTCTCAGAGTAAAGTGGCTCCTCTGTGGAGAAAAGGGTCTCCCAAAGAACCAACTACCACCAGTCATGACACGACACACCAGTTAGAATGTGAGAGAACAATCTTTATTGGGACTGGGCATAGTTTATTTAGCCCTATACCAGAGGATGGAAAATTTTGACAAACACAGGAAACAGGAAAGGATTAACAAAATGAACACAATGGCAGGGACTATGCAGATTAATCTCCTCACAACAATGGCGAATACACAACAAAGGTGAACGGATTAAGAAAGTAAAACATAGGCGGTGAGTGAATCCTAATACACATAGAATGGTAAACAAGAGGGTGAATGTATGAAATATTACAATTTAACCCTTTTAAACCAACATAAAATTGCAGTATTAATAATTTTCAGAAAATTCAAATCCAGCTTCCATTACATCCACCAACTTGAAAAAAAATCTGAAAGAACCATTAATTGAGTTCAACATATTCAAACCACTTAGGTGGCCATAATGTGCAACGTGCAAACTGTTATTACCTGCTGTATACCACGGGGTAATTATAATCTCTGATTTTCAAAGGAGAATTTTGCTCTTGAAGTTAATCTGCATAATGATCCAAAATGAAAACAGAGTATAAACCAAACTTTTAATTATTTATGCAGCTTCGAGGACTATTTTATTTAGTTTTTTTAATGACGATATCGTCGATCTAGCAGAATTTGAATGAAAAAAAAGTATCTGCAAATATTTAACCCCTTGAGGACCGACTTTTGCAAACTGTGTCTTCCCTTGAAGACCGCAGTTTTTTTAAAAAATATTTAGATTCCATGCTCGTGATTCGGTTCAAAGCGATCACGTGCACGGAATTGAGGGGGGAGTGGCTGCTACGGATCACTGGGGACACCCGGCGGTCAGTAGCAGCCGCCCCTCGCGATCCCAGCGTTCATAGCGACGCTGGATCGCGCATCATCGATGACGTACCTGGCACGTCCCGGTCTTGAAAGGGTTAAAACATTACATTAGTGATTAGTGATGTCAAAAAATATATATTAATTGGTTTTTCCATTTAATTCAGAAAGCCAACATCAATGATTATGTCCTAGATGCTGTTGATGAAGTCCTATACAGTCTATACAGGTTACATTGTCCCGTGAGATTTATTTTCTTCTTATACGTGTGATGTATAAAGTCACATCTTTTTTTTTTTTCTTCTCTGTTATTCTTCTAGGGATAAGATGACACCCGGCTTGATATCCCTTGATTTTCATCTTTAATACAACCTTTAAAAGCCTGTCAGAAAGATGGATATGGCGTATAAAACGCGTTCCCTTCGAGAATCGTTGTAGCCGTCTTTGCAGCCATACTGTTAGAGAGAGGCAAACCCCTAATAAACTAAATATGCAGAACGCCGAGGGTATGATAGACCCCAGAGCCCCGCAAGACAATACAAGGGCTTGTGACATTATACTTCTAATTATTCATCGCTAATTATTTAGTATATTGTCTATTTTAGCAAAAAAATGTGATATTTCTGTAAATGACTTTGCTGATGTTAGCAATATTATTTTCCCGATAGCGCTTTTAGGAGCTCAAGTATAAGGGAAACGGTAATTGAGTAGATTGTTGGGAAATTGGGAACGTTTCTTTTTATTGATTGTTATTTCGGGACTGAATTAATGCCACTTTTTTAAAATTCTATATAATTTAGCCTTTTCTTTTTCTCTTTGAGTTATCAACAGAAAAATCGAGGGATTTATACATATTCTGCTCTAGAAGCTTTACAGGATAGATTTGAAGCTTCATTCGGAAATAATGAATTGAGCGTAGAATTTTTATTAGTTGGTTGTGTTTTTGGAACCAATGCTATCCGCTGAATTTAAATTCTCGCCCCGTCATATATTAGGGTTGGTGCATTAAAATTATAATTTAACCCTTACCCATATGATCGGTCTTAATCAGTTCCTTTATGACCGTACTTCTCCAATCAGTCGCTCCTTGTCCTCGGCGATCGAGCTTTCTGCTTACATTTAGAAATAATACCGGCCATCAGCGAACGAAATAAGAGAGTTTCGGTTTTATTCTATTCTATGATCTTATCTAAATCAAAATCAGTCTGAATCCACTCAACGCAAAACGCGAATGAAACACAAAATGGAATTTGGAAAATGTGCATTTTACATCTCTCTCGTTATCAAATATTTTCACTGTACCACTAGAATATAAAATTTCGATTGTCGAGGAATGAAGATCAATCTGTTGCCGTTTCATACATATTATCAAGAAAAAGACAGGAAGAAAATTATCACATGCTCATACTCGGCTATGACTGTACATGCATGATACAGCCTCCCAGCAGAGGTGGTAGATGGTAACACAGTGAGGGTATTAAACATGCATGGGATACACATACGGCTCCTGAATCTAAGACGAGACCAACGACTGATTAAGGTTTGAGTCTTTACAGCAGGAGACACGGGCAGACTAGATCGCCCGGGGGGTTACTTTATATTCAAAACACTTTTCTCCCCCAAATTGACTCCTTTGTTTTGAAAAAATCTTTCTTTCCCAAATATTCAGGACCTTGCTGCTTCTTAAATACCACTTTGGCTCTTCCTACAAAAAAATGTAAATAGTTTTTACTTTACTTACAATAAATGTCACCTTAGAAAATTATGTATCTTCTAGCTAAACACAGTGAATTCCGCACTAAACGTTTCTAAATTAACTTTTTTGAAAGAAAAAAGGGCTTTATCTTAACCCTTCTCTTTGCTCTCTTTGTAGTATAAATAATCCTTTTTTTTTTTGATTCTACAGAGAACCCTAAATTCTTTTATCATTTTTCTTCCAAGGCTTCGCAGGCTGTAGGCAGAACATGTTTTGTGCGGCTAATCTTTTCTTCGTGATGTTTCATTCAGTTCTTTCTTTATACTTTAATGGGATGCAATGAATCTAATGTAATATGAGTCCAGATTAATTTATTTAACAAAATACAAATTATTAGCCCTGATAAGGAGAGAGTCTTATAGTCAACGTAATCATGAAATTTAAAAAAAAAATGCTGAAATATTAAAGTAATAAAGCAATTAAGCACATTTGAACTTAAAACGGATGGCTCTCTAGTTGTTGCTAATAGTGGCTACTGATTTTAATGCGCCATAAAAAATTAGAACCATCAGTAATTAGAACCATTCATCTGTGAAAAGCGACACAATGACCCATTTTATAGAATCAAAATGACTCCAGAAGTATGACCATACCTGGGAACTTCCAAGCTCCCCGAGCCCTCTGTCTTTGGGTAGCTTGATGATGTCGGTGGGCGGGGTCAACATAATCATTGGGTGGGGTTGATGGCATTGGTGGATGAGATTAATGGGCGGGGTCAGCCCATTCAATTGGTGGGTGAGCTCAATGGGCGGGGTCAGCGAGTTAGCCCTGACCGCTTTGTATATGTATGGAGGACGGGAAATGGCCATGAGCATGGAGTGGGGCTTGTCTATGTGTAGCTCCCACAACCCGGAGATTTCGGCCTTAACCGAAAGAGTTTCCAGGGATGACCTAATAAAACCCAGGACATTTTACAATAAATAATTAAAGTGATACTCCAGCTATCATGTGCGTAGTTGTACTTACCTCCAGCACTATATACATCAAGAATGGGGCGCAAGGACATGTGGAAAAATAAAAACAACAATAATCGTGTAGTAAATAAGCACACTATTAATATATAATAGTGTGAAATGCACTCACAAAAGTAGCAGTAAAGGAGGCTCATCAAAATAGACCATAAAGACTTGGATTCTTCTAGCAATCCAGAATATAGGCAAATAACCCCAAATGGCGCAGTATCTTTTGTATCAATATTTAATAATGAAGGGTAAAAAACTTACAAAGATGGTGGCATACCAGTATTATGGCAGTATACATAAAAATCCCGATTACCGGATGATGATAGAACGTCCGTGAATAAATCAAAATCCAAGGTCTCGGTTCAAAGTACACAGTCTCAACGCGTTTCGCCTTAAAAAATAAACGGCTTCCTCATCCACGGCAGCATCTTCAGCCAACCTCTCCACATTCGTCATCTTCGTCATGACATCATATCCCGGCAGTGTGTGTCAGATTGGGAGATCAGAGATCTCTACTGTAACTGGCCCACTGAGCAGCACACTAGGGGGCCCGATCACCCAAGAGAGCAATCCATTGTCCATTGGTTTTATGGCAGGGGTACTGCCTCCTCACTGGACCTGCCGCCCTAGGCCCAGACCTAGTAGGCCTTGGCCAGAACACATAACTAATCAAATTTACTTACATATAGAAAGTTGCAACCAGGAATTAAAGCTACATCGGAGACATAAATAAAGAGATATTCTGATCAGTGTTGTATTGTGGCCTAAGCCGACCCAGCTTAACATAACTCTCTCTCTGCGTTTTTTTCCCGCATTTAAAATAAAAGTTTTAAGACTCTAAATGTTTCCGCTTTTTTGCTTATTAAGCCATATGTTCCTTTTCAGTTCCCCTGCTGGAAAAAAAAATGTTTAATGCATGGCATAAAAAGGTTTGTGACTTGACTACACCCCTTGCTAGCTGTTAATACAAATAGTCGGTAATACAAATTATCTTGAGATTAACTGCGTCTGAGTTATTTTTTGCCCTTTTCATTGTAAAGTATAATTGGGCCCTAAGTGCTTATCTAAATTATGCTACTCGTTTTTACAGGGTTTTTTTTTGTTTTTTTAAATCTATTGCAAATTTATGTTTACTGTCGGAAAACGACTGAAATTAAACAAAAGAGCTTTTCCTTTTTCACGGGTTTGTTTAACGGGAAGAATAGGTAGTCAATGGAAGTTGTTCAACTAGTAATATTTGATTCATAACGAGTCTTCTGATTGGCCAAAGCCTAGCTGAGAATCGCGATACCCCGTTAGGCGAGACTATTAATTGAAATCTATTCATTAAACTGCGAGGGCATACAAGCTGCTCGAGTATAAAAATATAGCATGCGATTGCTTCTCAAGAGGAGGAGATGTGACATTTGAGGCTTTCCTCCCTAGTTCCCTCTCTTCAAATTAAAATAAATTAAAAATAACATTTTATATATACTTATTTCACAAAAAAGTAACTGATGAACCCCCCTTTCCCCTACCCCATGTTTAGTAGGATTTAATTATAGTAGTAGAGGCTAATTCTACCCCACCATTTGCCATAGGATTGTGGGTTAAAATATAATAAAATAAATCTATGAGACGTATAGCCAACTCATGCCCCCCCCTTGTGCCCTCATCCCTTGCCTAGAGAATTACAAAATACCCCCAGGGGACATATAGTCTACCTATACTCCCCAACCCAATCCAGTACCTAGTGGGACCAAAGGCAAAGGGTTACTATATGAATAACTATTTGGGGAGGCATGTGCCTACCGTGCCCCCCATCTTCTATTTTATGGGATGGAAATGAAGCCCTGGCAATTATTAAAAATAAAATAAAATTGAAATAAATTCTTCTTTCCCCCACCCCACTAAGGATAGGAGGGGAAGAGGTCCAATTATTGCAGCCATTGTGTGTCTGGAGGGTGAACAGAGATAATTACAGTTTACCTCTTTGGCAGCCACAGGGTTTAACCATTAAAGAGAAATATATATTTTTACTATTATCATCAAGCAATGATGCTCCTGGTTTCCATTGCAACCAATTTTACAATGCACTGATATCCTGGAAGGAAAGCGTGTTTTTTTTTGCCCAGTATTATCAACCCCCCTGGCACCTGAAGGGTGCATTAGAAGGAATGAAATATTTCATAAGATAAAATATATGATTTTAATACACATTACAAAGCCATGAGTATATATTTAATATGTCATTGATTCAGAAACGATTAAACTGTCAATGCATTTGTTATTTACTTTTATAATCAGCTTTAAATCTCTGCCTACTATTGCTACTTTGATTGAAAATTGATTGATATACAATACTTTTTGGAATCACCTCTTCTCTTTATTGCCTTTATGGGAGTTCGGCACTTTTAAGTTGACTTTTTATGGTTTCTCCAACTCTATTTGAATGATGAACAAAGTCTTTTATGTTACGTGTTCCCAGGAAACGAGCGCAATGCAGAAATTCATTCGCGAGACGAAAAACTAATTGAAGAAAATAATACATTTGGTCATTCTTACCGATTAACTCTTTGATTCTGTGTTATATAATTGTAACAGTGAATCATTTCTGTAACACTGTTGTGAGGCAGATTGCCGGAATGAACTTTTGCGCATGTGAGTTTCCTACTTTGTACATTGGATTTTAGAATAAATGAATTTGCTCGCCTTTGAATATAGTTTCTTTCCACTATTCCAAATTGTTTTTGGTTACTATGTTTTACTCCCTGCCTGATTAAGGAAATCCAAATTCTGTCTTCTATGAGTTATATATTAGATAATATGCCTGGGCAGAAGGACAAGTCGGCTCATTGGCCTACAAGGAAATAATCTCTTCATCTGATGAGAAGTCTGGACAAAATGGAAAACCATAGAGCTTGGTTGCAGAGACCAAAACGGTAGTTATATGAAAGGATGTCATTGGTTTTTGACAGCGGAAATAAATGGACCAATGGCCACTGTGGAGTAAATAGGGCATTCTCGATTAAAGTGGTAGGTGCCGAAATGTTAGGTGAATCAGCATAGCAGGATTCCTCAACCTCCTCTTCAGTGGAACTCAAAGGTAAGCGTTCCGGACTGGAAGACATAGGTCTACTTGACGGATACTTCTTTATGCTCTCCGATGTTGAAGTAGGCTTAGTCAAAAGCAATACTGCTTTCCTAATCTGCTCTGGCTTGGGAGATTGAATATGTCAATAGTCAATATAAAATAAAGATCCCCCACATTCAAATCATAGGTTGTTTCTATGTCAGGACTGTTCTGAGGCTGTGATGGGACCCCTTGCTTTATTCTTTGATGCTGAAGGCTGTGTCATACTCAGCAAGCTCAGCATTGGTATAGGGTTCGGAGGTAGATTTGATACAGCAATTGGTTTCTGAGGATGCAGACTTTTACCTAGTTATCTTCACTGGAATAGGACACAGGGCAGCAGTGACAACAGGCCTTAGAAGACAAATCTCCTCTTGAAGCAAGGCAAAACAACAGCAAACCCAGAACTTGAATCCTGGTGAATCATGACAGGTAGATTCATTGAGAAAGAGAGGTACGGAAACGCTTCTCTTTGTCAGGGAATCTGTCTATATTATTCTGACCTCCCTGTCTATATTATTCTGACCTCCCAGAATCTGAGCACAGAATCACTAATAATTTTGCGAGTTACAGACGAGGGCATGCAATGTTAACGCGTATGTTCAATGAAAACTCTTATCTACTTGCCTGCAACTCTCAAAATCAACCCCTGCAGCATTAAATTATTTGAAAAAATATATTTTCAAAAATAAAAGAAACAGGAGTCTCTAGATCACTCTAATAACCAAGGGGAGGAATTATTGCCCACTTCCCTCACCTTGTGTGAAGTGGGGGTAATTATAAAACCTGGGGGATATATTGCCCTATATACCCCATTTACCTTTTAAATGAAATGTTAGTGAATTTACTTTTTGTCCAAAGCGTGCAAGTAATTTTTTAGCCAGTTTGCTCACACTCAGAATTTAGTGAATAGGCCTGCTTGCTGCAGTGGAATTTAAGCTGTTAAATCTGTTAAAAATCCTAAAGAACAGTACTTGCTTTAAATTTCCATATTTTTTTCCTTAAATGTAATCATATATTAATATAAAATTCAGTTTTATATTGGCACAAAGTTGAAGAAAAAAGTTATCATTTTTTGAAGACCAGGTGTGTTTCATTATTTATTCAGAATTGAATTGTTAATAGACATCGTATTGCTGATCCCAGTGAAAAAAAAGTTTAAGTGTGGGAGGATGGTTTCCACTGATATGGAAAAGCATCACAGAGTTCTAAGACAAGAGTTTGGCGTGTAATCCTGTACTGCGTGCCAATGTGTCACGATTGATAGACAAGGTTTTTGTATTAAGCAGCTCATTAGAAGGAGAAGTTCTACATTGTTCCTGCATGCCTGGGATATATTTTCAGACTGATAATAGCTTAACACAAAAAGCCACTTGAAACATTGAAATGGAGAAGGTTTCTGGAGGTTTCTACAGAAGTCTACAGAAGGGAAAATATTTAGGACCTCCATAAGATGTTAAAATCCCCGCAGCCTACTCTGGATACCAATATTTTTTTACTCCAATATTATCGGTAAGATGATTATAACTTCTATGCAAAATAATTTCTCTAATTTAAAGTTAACGGCTCCTGATTTACTAACTACTGTGTCCTTTGGGATGATGAAGGAGGTAGGATCGAGCAAAGAGGACAGAGGAATGTCAACGGAGCATGAAGGAGGACGTTATAGGAGAGGGAGAAAAAGAGTTGTCAGGATGGAAGATGGATGAGAGAGTTTTGAACAAGGGAGGATGGAGTTTGAGGGGATGTACAGATGTCTTAAAATGGACAACGTAACTAACTTTTCATAAACACATGACTCATGACTCACAGATGAAAAGTTAGTTACATTGTCCATTTTAGGACATCTGTACATCCCCTCAAACTCTATCCTCCCTTCTCCAAAACTCTCTCGTCCATCTTCTATCCTGACAAACTCTTTTCTCCCTCTCCTCAAACGTAAAAGTTTCTTTGGTTTGAGATTTGTAATGAATACAATGAACAGATCATGGTATTGTTACATCTTAAAGTGAAATGGACATACCTGGAACTTCCCAAGGCAACCTACATGGAAGCTCTCCCTCGTCTAGGGGAAGTGGATTTGTGAGGGTATGGCTGGCTGGACGTGTCGGCCAGGCTAGGAGCACATAGGGGTGGAATTAGTCCAAGACAGTTTTGAGGAGCAGGGAAAGTGGACAAGAACTGGACATAGCTAAACACAGATGCCCCTGTCTGGAGAAAGAGAGAGGTAACCGTGAGACCTGGAGAAGCAGCACTTCACCCAGAGACTCTTCTGTCGTCATCATTATCATCATCATCATAATCTAATAATATCCAACAGAAACGTATGTCTTGTCATTGATGTTTTGATGTCTTGAAAGCAAAAGTGACCGCATCTTGATCTATGCATATTTTAGCACAAAAAAGATCTCAGATCTCTAAAGTTATTTTCTCATCCATGAAACTACATCCAGCTGAATATAAACGTGGCTTAGAATCTCATGGAAATATTTTTTTTTTGGATATATTAACTTGCATTTACTTTTAATCCCAGTTGTGTAGCGGTTTAGGATAAATTCAGTTTAAACTTATTTTGTGCGAAAAACATTTTTTTTAAATACTTTATGATGGAGTATGACAGAAACCATATTGATTATATGGTTTAAGGTTCAAAGAAGAGCCCACAGAGCTGTTAAGAGGATTAAAGTACAAGCTCATCTAGGCAAGTTAAACATGGCTAAATATGTCCTCTTAGGGAACATTCATATTTGATTAAACTCAAAACTACCCGAGGTTTAAGCCGAGAAATAAAAAACCCTTGCATGCCACAAAACCTCATCTAAAATGAGTGACGTCTGTGGCTTAACATTTACATTTAAAAAAAAACCCACACATTTTAGTAATATATCTTCCTGCTGTCATTTATACATTAATTATAATGTTTTTAGTTTACCCTAAAGCAGAAATTACAATATATTAAGAGATTAACCCCTTAAGGACAATGGCCGGTCCCTAAACCCATTGAAAACAATGCATTTGGAGCCCGTACTTGTACGGGCTTTGTCATTAAGGGGTTAAATAATTGTGCCCTAGTGTTTATGTTGGAATTTTGGGATTGCATTGACATTTGGAGTGGTATTAACTTTTTTTTGGCCGTATTAGGATTTACCTAAACTAACACGTAAAGAGAGTGCCTTATTGGTCTTAGAGCAATATTAAGATGTTTGGGATACTTTTTATTGGAACGTGCATTCGCGGGTGAGCGTTTCATGAAACAAAGTGTCAATATCCAATGTGGCTAGTACGGCTTAATCATTTCCAACTCTTTGTTATGGTGCATAAACAAGATTTTGAGATTTCGGATTTAGAGTTTATTGAAACAGATCAACTCTTGGGTCTTCGAAGGACATTTGACCTATAGGACAATGGCTATGATTGAGCATCTGAAGAGCTTCCTTATATTATGGACAATTCTAGTTGTACTTTGTCTAGTCTTTGCGAGTTGCTCTGTCTATCAGTGAAACCATTCTTCCTCTTTTCATTTTCCTCCATCGTGGACTTTCTTTTACTCCTTTGACTACCTCTTTATTTAAACTCTAAAAAAAAGCCTATTCTGATTCCTCCTTGGAAGGCATAACAACTGTAAGGGGCTGCATTTATGTTTTCTTTTACAAAACCAACATGCGGTCAAGCAGATTCAAAGAGAATTTCAACTCAAAAGTACTCTACGGCCTCAATAAACATCCCTTTTTTTAATTCCAAAGTCCAGATGGATTTCCATTAGTGTAATTCTGCCCTAACCTTTATGCTTCAAAGGTAGTTAATTAAATTGTTTAGTCTCTTGTTTGATTTAAGATGTTTAGACAAGTGCACTTATAACCACAAAGAAATAATAAACATAATTATTGTAAAGCACCTGATTCATTTCATATACTCTTTTTTTTTTCTTTTTTTCCGATACAGCTCAGTTCCCCTTTTACAGCATTGTTTGGAAACTCTTCACGAGGCTTTCAATTTTCACAATATAATATAATAAAGAAAATGCTACGATATACACATCATTAACCAGCATTGGAACTGAAATCAAAGCAATAAGAGGCTTCACCAAATACTTATCTTACACAAAGAATTGTGTAGTACTTCTAATTTTCCTTAATAAGTGGACCAGTCGTTTGGTCAGTACTTGCTATCATCCATGTCTATTAAATGAGACATTTGAACAGGGGCAATTCATGGTTACATTTTAAATAATATGTTGCAAATAATACATGACCCTCTTTCTTCTTTCCCCCATTTCCTTTCCTCCTTCCTTCCTCTATCTTTCTTCATCTCTGTCTCCATATTTATTTTTTTATTGTCAGAATCACGCAAGGGTGGGTCTCTAGCATGAGCAGAGGGCAAGGGGGTCTCTAGCATTAGCAGATGGTAAGGGGGTCTCTAGCACGAGCAAACGGCCAGGGGGTCTGAAGTACGAGCAGACGACAAGGAGGTGTGTAGTAAAAGCGGATGGCAAGGGGGTCTGTAGGATGAGCAGACTGGGGAACAATAGCACGGTACCAAAGGATAATCCGAAATGTAAGTCAAAGTCCACGCCAAGAGGTCAAAGTCCAGAAGATCTGAAATGTTCTCAGTACAAAGGGGAAAATCAGGTTTAATTTTGAAGTCCAGATGACAGGTAGCAATGTTTTATTCCACGTGACACAAGCAGGACCAGGAACTCAACCCTCTAGCACTGAGCTAGGAGCATCTCCAGGTGTTCACAGACCCTTTGTTGGGATGACAAACGTCAGGAGCAGGCAGGTATGCTATGTCCATGGGAGGCAGAGAGACAAGCAAAGTATTGTAATTCTGTTATTAGAACTTTGAAATACTCTGGACATGCCAAACATTGGTGTTATTTATAAAAAAGTTTTTTTTTATGTACAAAGTTTGCAATAGAGCTAGACCCACCCCAACAATTATTGATCATATCGATAAGGGTTCCTTATTTCAGAAATAAATAGTGCTTTTAATAGTTACAATCCATTCTAAACTATAACAATACTTTGTTCAAAGACAGCAACTAGTGATAGCTTGAAGCTTATATTTTATATTCAACAAATTACAGTGTTTTCTATTGTATATTATATCCATAATTTATCTAAGATAGTTGATGATACTTCACGCTGATAATACTAAGTCAGGCCTTGAAATTATTAGCTGAAAGACCCATGATTTTATTCCCAATATTTTATCTTTCACAAAATTTTATTTTTGATTTAATGAATTTAAAGAATAGCCTTTTATTTAAGCAGACACAATGCAACTTATCTACAAATTAATAATAAAACGTTTCCAAAAGCACAGGGAATTGTTTGTATTTATGCATTTGTTTCTTACAGGATTAACGGAGGTGAAAAACCATAAATATCTAATTTTTCAGTATTTTATTTTGTTAGAAAAAAGCTCCACAGGGACAAATAAATATATATTTTTTACTGAAATTGTTTCTTAACTTTGCGTTAAACAAAGCCGGATTTTATTGTTGTTCTGTACCGAGATTCTCCTCCAGTTTTGTTATCACGTAGCTCCGTAATTATGGGACAAGATAATGTAAGTTATGTAAGTAGAAAATAACTTTTTTGAAATTGGAACTAGGTTAGAAAATCATCCAATATTTATGGGTACGTCATATAAAAATAAGTAACAAGCACATCAAATACTTTGTTGCTGGAGGGTGTTTAGACTACTAAATAAGGCATTGTAAATAAAGATTTACAATGATTTTAAAAATGTTACTGAACTCAGAAAACCAATATAATGGAGATATAAATAACATTAGTAGGTAAAGGTTTGTGGGACTGACCGCGCCTTTGCATGCTAACATATACGCAAGTTGTTTGCAAGTATCTAAGTTTTTAAATGTTGCAATTTTAGGAGAGGGTATGCGAGTTAAATGAAAACTCACATGTCCTTGCCCAAAACGTCTTAATCATTAACAAAAACTAATACATATAAATGAAATCTTCCTTATCTTCCCCCAATTTGTGTGTGTGGTAGGGCAAGGGGTAATAAAAGAAGGTTTAGGATTTATAGATTCAACTTATACCACCCTCTCCTACACTCTATTCAGGGGGGTCCTTCATAATTGAAAGAGGTCAGTTTGCTGCAACCAGGACTTAACTCTGATACTTTATTTGAGAACAGAAAGAAAACCATGACATGAATGCATTAGAAACTATAAAAGCACAAGATTTTTACTTAATTTAACATTTTCAAAACAATTTTATGAGCTATCGGTCTGTGAATTCATATAATCCCCAGGTTAATTTCCCATAGTTGATCTTCATGCTTAGTATACATGACCAAATATTTTCTTTCAATAATTAGGAATGACACACTGTTTACTTTGTGTTCAGCTATATTTGATATGATCTGTGCAAATATAACCACGCAATTATCAGAGTTACAACATTCAACAGGTTAGTGATGCTCTAAGGAGGAATCTGATTTGGATCATGAAGATAATATTCGTGTTTTTATTTTTTATTTTAATATAGTGTATGAAACGTAACATCAACCATAACAACATTAATTGCTTCGGAGTTCAATTTAAATCATTTCTAAGATACACATAACATATATCTACTAAACTGTAATCTTAATCACTATATGGGGCATTAAATGCCCTATTGATTTAATTTTTTGGCCATGGATAAAAATTGCAGAGATTTAAAAACATTAGCAAGGTTTAGTGTAGGATATCGGTGTTTTGTTACATAAGCAATTATCAAACTAAACTATCATAACTCTCTGGGTTTGTCCTGGAGTCTCCAGGTCAAGCCCTGCTTTCCCGGGTCTCCAGTTTAGTTTTTTCTTTATTGAGTAGCAGTGTTTAGCCATGCCCACTCCCTGCCTAAAACCCGCCCACTTACCTCCTACTCCCCACCTACTAAAAGCTGTCTGTGGCTAGCCCCACCCTTATGTGCAGCTAGCCACACCCATTTTTAACTAATGTGATATACTGTAAACTATCAAAATTTTGTCATACGTTGGACCTAGGTGAGGCTACCAGGAGCTCTCCCTCTTCTGAGGAAGTGGAATAATAAATAGTAAAAATATTTAATGTAAAGATTATTGTAATTTCTAATATTTGTATTGCAAAATTATCATCTGTTATATGCATTTGCAAGTATAATTCCTTTCAATAAAAAAAAATATAATTATATTTAGATATTTTGGCTTTTTTTTTTAATTTGAGGTTTGTTTTAACTATATAGTTTCCTAACACCTCTTATTTTTAAAATACAAGAATAAGTAAAATTCACAACAGTTCTTTGAGAAAAGCCACAGCTTTGATGAATGAATGGATACATGAATGACTTAATCTGCTTCTTATCTTGTGTTTGAGTCTTTAGTTTCGTGTTTAGTTATGTTTTTCTTGCCAGTAGAGGAGATACCTTGACCTGAGGGTTAAAGGTTCCTCATTATGGAGAAAATATACAGAATAACAAAGATCCTTTCATACTAGACAAACAACTATTTCTTTTTCATCTGAGCTTCTTAACCTGAGCTGTCGGCAAGGTCTTGACAACGCATTCGGCATGCGTATACATCGAAGTGTATAATTAGTCTGACTGTGCAGTAATAATAGATTATGTCCTGTGTTGAAATTGTATAATGGGAATAATTAATGAAACGCAATTGAATTATCCAAATGCGCAATTTTATGGCATGTCATTTATTAACATATGCCGCAAGTAAAGACCAAGATGGCCGTGAAACTTTGGTAGCTTTTTTCATACTCAACGAGCAATATTAAATAACAACTGTAACGCGTTCCTATTATTTTCAATGAGTATCCAAACAGAACCTTAAAGGTGAAATATTTCATCTCAAGGGAAAGATACTGTCACTGACGACCAAGATAATTGGCCACATCCTTCAAGAAGATCCGACATAAACTAGCATTTTGACCGGTAAGTAGAGTAATTGGTCGTCATATCCATGGCCTTCTTTTGATATCGGATTATGTGTGATTTGTTTCCGAAGTACTCTCATTGCGGGAGACATTATAATTAGGCTTTTCATTTAATGAAAGGACCGTGACTGAGGCTTGGTCTTTTAATCACAGGTAATTTCTTAACTCTTTGTGGTTTCATAAAGTATTCTGTTGTGTGCTTCTGTGATGATCCTTCTGCACTCAACTCCACCATCAAAGGCTATCTCCTACGACACATGGAGGAGGTAGTAGAGATGTCTGTGTTCCTAACTTTCCCTCTACACCACAAGGAATTAGATCAGTCTTTATCATCGACCACCGGCATGAAAAGCAGCAACAAGGGGATTAAGCTTAAGAGCTGGGCAAAAAGTGAGACTATTTACTAATGTCCTTCTTGGATAAACCATGGAGAAACATGGACACCTATATAACCGACAATACCTGCTTATTAACCATCACGTAAGCATGTGCAATGCAAACAGTTATGGAAAGTCTGCATGGAAATAATTGTGTTTGTGGGGGTTAACTTGGGCAGAAAGCATTACTTTCCGCCATTTTCTAAATATCGGTAATTTTTGTGTTATTAGTATCACTACTAGATTATTAGTATCACTAGTAGACAAACACCCCGACTCCATATCATACTGCCTGTGTGAAATAATAGAATGGGTCAGTCTTAATCACCCAGCCATACCCTCTGACTAAAGAAAGTCCATGGAGGAACTGACTTCATTAGCATTGCCATAAAGCATCAGCTCAGTGTGGTGAGCAGGGGATGTCACGCAAAATATCACATGACTGACGGCTTCCAGGTCTGCAGATAAAAGACGTTGGATAAAACTGTAGTGTATACAGCGCTGGTGTTTATGCTTAATGAGAAAAAATAATTTTTTCCATGGGCCTTCTCTTTTGAGTGTTGCTGAAAGTTTTACAATTAAACCTACTCTATATGCGAGTGGAAAAAAAAATGTGGATTTCTTTTTTGTACAAGTCTTCCAGTCTGCTTCTTAACTGTATGCTGAAAAATGCACCGCTGCATTGTCTCTAAAGACAACGTGCGCAGACAGACTGTCTCTGAACATGAAACGCTGCTTCAGAGCATTTTTTGTGCTTACAGGCACCAAAAAGATTTGGTATTAAAACACCAGAATTATCTTTGCAATGATAGACTAAAAAAATGAAATATAATATAATATAATAATAGTTAAATAAGATAACCGTGTTTCTCTATTTCTGCTTTGGACTGAAAAAATACATATTTAAGAAATCTTGCTTATGTTAATATCGGACTTGTACCCCAAAAGGATTCTTTTAACGTAATTATTTAATTTTATTGTGGTACTAGTAATGATTATATTCTAAAAGTACCGTCCATGACATACCTGGTCAAAGCAAATTTAATATTGAAGCCATTATCAGTATATGTGAAAATATTCACTAATTAACTAATGGATCAATAAATAAAAATGATTTTGATACATTGTATAAATTATTAGACCTCTATTCTCTAATGTAGCTTACCAACGGAAACGTGGTATCATTAATACAATAAAAATGACTACAACAATAAGGAGAAAGAAGAAGATTAATTAAATATATTTAAAAGAGACAGATAGTTAATGGACCATTATGAAGTAACAAGCATAGTTTTATCTCTCCAGGACAAAAACTCATTATGTGGAAACATTTGATATTTAACTAATAATTCATAGTTCATTCATTTAAAGGTAAACAAGAAAGATCAACTTGCGGCTCCTGTAGACGCTAATATAGATGCATTTGCAAACATGCCTTCAGGAGAGCTGTGGGCAATGAAGAAAGGGGGGTCATTTTCCCCAGACTATTTTTGGGTTTATTCACTAAGAAGTTGAGTGGTCAGTCGATATAAGAATTAACTCAACTGGCAAGATTCTACTGAGGTTTCATTAGAGAGTTTGTAACTTTGAATTTTGTGAGCTTTAGGCGAGGGCATGTCAATTTACATTTTAAATTAAAAAAATGAGGACCCCCGATTAACCAAGAGTGGAATTAATTACTAAATACCCTTAGAACTTTGTAGCACTAATAGAAAAGCCCTCAGCAGCAATAATTGAAGCTCCTGGTCATCCCCGGGAAAGGTCACCTTTAAAACATCCATCTAATCAAACGGTGTACGTTTCTGGTTATCCAGGGCCACAAACTGACCAGGCGTTCTGTGTGTCCTTGCCTAAAAATAAGTAGGTTGATAAATTTTTTATTGAAATGTCTGCGCTTAAGAAGTGATGGTTAAAGAAAATGTGTCCCCTTTGTGGCTCTCAAGGTCACCTTCATTCAAAACTTTACACTCATTTTTACTTTTGGCTTTTGGGGTTATTCACTGCATTTGAGCTCGTTTAGATGTCCTATGTATTGCACAGCCCTGCTAATCATGTTGTTACTTGGTCACTGGTGTATCACTTACTATAAATGAGATTTTAATTTTCAACTTCATATTTTCAAGGGATTTTCAATCAATTATAACATCCAAGGTCTTTGTAGCACGGAAGACTAGCGTGCAGTCAGCATGTTCTTTGCTGAGTGTCTATCACCTCAGCGTTCTCAGAGAGTTAACAAAGTGACATTGTTATTTTCACAGTTTTCCGTGAAAGTTAACTGATGTAGAATGTGCGACGGGAAAAGACAGACACGACTTCAAAGGCCTGACTCATTATCAACTCAATCCTGCTCATCCACGCCACCCTGCACTTGTTTGCTTATTGTACAGCTGTCTTGATTTCACTTTAGGCTCAGCTGTGATTTAGACCAGAGTCACGGAAAAGGTGAGCAAATTTGTCACCGCTGATTGGCAGCTAAGGAGTTCCAGTCAACTGATGCCATTTCGAGATATTCCAGAGGTTAGAGATACACTTCAGTTGTTTGTTCAGAAATGGCAACTAACGGTTACACAAAATACATCAATACGATATGGGAACAAAAATTGAACAGGGTTGAAGTAAGTCTATTTCAGCTATTACTACACAATAAAAGCTGTAGGAATTCTTAAATTATAAGCCAAGTGAACAATAATGGGGTTTACAGAGTGGCTGGACTACATGAGAGGTGATACAGTGAGGGAATTTCAAACACAGCCAGGGATCCTGAATTTAAGATGAAACCGAGGACAGATTAAGGTTTGAGTCTCTACGTCTAGAGAAGACTTGATGAGCCGAATGGGTTTCAAAAGTGACTATTGTCACGTAATCCATTGCTTAATTCAGCTGCTCAGCATGAATGGAAACATAGACATAGAATATCATGGGAATGTAAAACAATTCAGAAACCTTCTGTAGAAACACTGTTTTTATTTTGCAGAACTTCATTTTTTAACCTATAAGAGTTTTCAAAGGTTCTCGCCAATGAATAATTTTGGCCTAGGCCAGCAATCTCCCTAACACCAAAATGAGCAGCCTTCTTGGGCAATCGGGCAACTCGGTGTGCCGCCTCTCAATGGACAGGTTGCAAGGCAGATCTTTGATTTCGCCAACTGGCCCGTTAAAAATATGGAGGAGTCAGCAGAGCCTCCATATACGCCATTAAAAACCACTGCATGCCTTGAAAACAACACATCATACCCTTGTGTTCCGCAATGATGATGTCTGCCATTGATGGGGTCAGCAGGTGCTCTTCTCTGGCTCAAGCCTTGGTCAGTAGCTCTGGTTTTCATTGGAAATTTCACTTTCATCCATTTTATCGGGTTATTTCTGATATAGACATTTGAGCCTTTTTTGCTTTAATTACTCATATCCTCTCACTCAGAAGAGAGAAAACATACTCCGTCATGAAGATTAGAAGTCTGTTGAAGGTGAAGAACAGAAAGCTGTTATTTTGTAGAATAGTGAGAAGAATAATGCTTCAAATATTTATCAGACTGTATAAATTCACTATGATATCATTCGCAAGAGAACAAAAAAGGCTAAAAACTGGAAATATGAAAAATTAACAAAATTTTACTGAAAATGTAGCCTTTTAATCCAACTAGGTTAATATTTCATAATGTTTCTGTAGCCAATAAAAAAAAATCTGCAGAATCAGTGATTTGTTTAAATGTTAAGAATTGGTGGATATGAAGATCCTATAACAGTTATATTAGCTTCAAAAATGTTCATGAACCAAACAGACTAAATAGAAAAAAAAGTAAATAATGAATTTATGAATCTTATTTCATATTACCTTAATAAGATTTGAGCATATAATGCAGGAGAATTAATATTTTTTTATTACCTTTCAAACGATATTTTGAGATTCTTTGTAGAATATCTCATTAAACGGTTATTTAATGGTCGGTGATAAATGTTTGTAGACGGATCTTCCCCTCTTGAGATCCGATGACATTCATTTAGTGGGATTAAATCTGGAGATCTCCAACTGTTCAATTTTGACTATGTACATAACTCCAAGTTATTGTAATTGTTATCTTGGCTTTTAGACATCAAAGGGGGTATGTATGAAGGTTCTACAGGAGGCAAATCTTGCTATTGTTGGAATGTTGCAGTTTATGTGCTAAATCCTAAAAAATTAGTAATTACATCAAAATATTTATTGAGTTAATTATTTAGTGTGAGCCATGATATTTTGATATGGATCGGTCTGGGATATGACAAACCATGAACTGTGTGAGAAAATCCATATCACAAAATAGGAGTTATTGCACAAAGCTCATGATTTTGTCCATGATAAAGCTTGTGGAAACCACCAGTTTCTGCCCGCTGATGTCACAACGACCATTTCCTGAAATGCCTTCTGCATCATGACGTCATGTGATGTAACCGTGTTCATGCTTGTGATGCTATTAGTCACAGAAACATGACTTTATCCATGAGTGTTTCTAGAGGACCAAAATTGCCGCTATCCACAATTTTCCACACATTGGAAAACATGGTGGATCTCCTTAAATATGGGATCAATTTGCATAGAATAAGCTTTTTTAAGCATATTTATATGAACATAATACATATGCATGGCAGGATTGCAACATATAAAAGAAAGATAAACACAGTATAAAGGCTGGTTGACCATTAGATATAGATATATATCCACCGGAATATCTAGATGAATGAGCTGTCGAAAGCAATGTTATTTTGATACAAGGTTGTAGAAAAGCCATTTACCTCTATGTTTCACACATTTCGAGATGTCCACCCTCCTTCAATCATTGTACCCTATTTTTCATTCTCTGTGTTTTAAGGTTATTGATGAAGACTTCTTAAAAGTCATGACATGTTATCCACTCTCAATTCCGTGTTGCCCGTAAAGCTCTTAACTTCAGGACACGAGCGCAAAACGAAACTCCTGCAGAGATGCCTGAAGTTGGAATTTGACTTTGAAGATATTTCTCGCTGCTGGACGCAACAAGGCTAGAACCCGTTCTCCTGCCGTTCTATGCTGGACACAGCTCTGAATATATGTACATATGTAACATTGCTACGTAAAAACGACATTCAGTAATGATGTTTCTTGATGAACTGCCAACAGATGTACTAGAATTATGAACCCGCACATATATCCTATGAATAGGATCGATAATGATCTAAGAAGTTAGATTTCTCTACAATATTTGATCGACGACCTTGATTTTTTTATAGTTGGTGACAATATGATGCGGAATATTTAAATTCAGGTCAACGGAAATTATGCATTATGACTAAATGCTGGTTTCTCGGCAAAAGAGCCTGATCAGTATTGGTTGGAAACCATATGTGTGTCTACTGTCCTAAAATATATGAATGAACAAAGTATATTTATATATTAAAAAAAGTTATTTTTTATTATTATTTTACCATCATCTGTTTATTTTTCCCTTGGATTCAGCTAAAAAAACCACATTTTGAGTCTGATTTTATAATATAAAGAATATGTAAGCACTAAGCAGGAGGTGCCAAATATACATGGATTTCTGTTGCCACAATCCAGTATTTGATTACAAATATGCAGAGATTATTATTATTAGTATTATTATTATTATTGTCACATTTATAAATTCTCTCTTCATAAAATCTATAGTTTTTCATCCCTCTTGTGTGAGCAATCTACATGTTATTCATTAAATATGTCCGCTTTAGTGGTCCAAAGCGGTCGCGAACATCGCCTTTGCCAGCATTTATGGGACCACCTATGGATTTTATGAGGATTAACCACTAGTGTATTCATAATAGCCAGAATTATAACATTATGTGTCTTTATTAGGTTTTACTAGTTAACCAGGGGCATTACTTATTCCAGATATGGAGTAGAGAAATCCAGAAGCAAAGGCATGTGGACCATCCTGGGATAACAAAATGGCGGACCATACATAACGTCACCAAATGAACCTGTCAATATTAAGGCCCCAAACAGTCATTAAGCTATATTTATATACCAGCTCTATGAATACATATTTCCCCAGCTATATTAGAGCTTTAATAATGCAGTTTAAACTCCCGACCCTAACGTTCTTTCTACATTCCCACCGTGTAATGTTAAATTACTTCCTACCTCCTATTGTAGATCTATCGAGCAGACATTTGTGCTTTATTTCCATTAAATTATTTGTTTTCCACTAAAACTGATGGAACTGAGACATATGGTGACCAATCTGTTTTGACAATGACCCAAATTGAAATCTAAGCCTTTCACGCAGTATAACTGCCAAAATTGGTTCTTTCCTCAATTGAAAGGGAACCAAACCATTACATCCGATGGCCGATTCCAGGTACTTTTAAAGAACTACCGAATGCTTCATAAATCAGCATAGGTTCAAAAGCCAACGCCATTTCTGGTATGAAGCTTCTTGTTTTGATTTGCAAGCCACATTTCAGAAATCTAATGTCTCATGCTAAAAAGATTTTATTGTCTGGTTCCCTAGAATTTATCCCAAAAAACACAGCTGGTCCTGCAAAGGACAGATTGTAATGTTTGCCACGCTCCACAAACCCTTCAGACGTTCTCTCGTACAGATGTCTCTAATGCTTTCTCAATGATCTGTCGGATTAGACTGCGGGCTTTTGCCTATACGATAGTTATATGTATCTTTCATTCTGTCTCTAAATGGGGAAAATGGGAATGCCATAAAATGGGGAAAAAAAAACAATATTTTCCATATAGCATTTTACTACCATGAATCCGACATAGGTGGAAGTGGACAAAGATGAGATTCTGATATAATGCATACTCTGCAATTAACAAAGTAAGAATAAGTATGAAAAATGTCATAATTTAATAGTTAAAAATGCATTGATCGTAAAGATTGGTTATTTTATAACATTTCTTAGAGTGAGTTATATTAATTCATTTTTTTGTGTTTGTGTGTTTTTTTATTTTTTTTTTACTCGTACATGAAATGTGTTTAATGATTTACATTTTTTTTTTATATTTACTTTTCTTTGAGTAATTTTTTTTTTCTGACCTTTATTTTTAAGTTCTTTCGTAGAACTAAACAAAAGTGACAATTTGGAATGTTGGGCAAAAACCAAATTTGTTTAGCTTTAGGATCCTTAAACGTTGAGTTAGGTAAATCTGTGCAGAGTAGTTTTGTGATGTCCTGCACGCTTCATCGGTTCTTCTGGTTGGCTGGAGACTGTCTAGTTCTCATTTTTTTTGATACTAATGTAAATCATATCCTTTTTTTGAGATTTCACCTTCAGCTTTTTATATCGAGAAGAAACCTTACATCACGCCTGTGACTGCCACATGCACGCACGTCCTGCTCATTTATTTTATAAAGGAATGGTAAAGCGTGACAGCGAACGTACCCAGCATTACTACATTCTCCACAAGATATTTTCATGTATGTATTAACCATTTCATGAATCCTTACTAAAATAATATTTTTTATTATCATAGATAGATACCCCCCCATAGGGTGATTTATTTTATTTTTTTAAACTCCCACCTGCTAGGAACAGGATGGGTGTAGGTGGTCCCACATTGGAGATTTTTTTTTTTATTACTATATTACACCACCTATCCCCTACTAATGGAGGAAATATAGGGCAACCTTTACCACCCAGGTTAATTACCCCCCCCCCCCCCACACTGCACCTAGAGCTGGTTGGGGGAAGCGGAACAATCATCATCCTGCCATGTTCAAAGGAGTATCCTTGGGAACCATTAATTTTAGTTTTTGCTTATTACATTTTTATTAAATGTGGCACGGGAGGTTGCAAGTTTCAGGCGAGGATATGCAAGTTCACTCTGAAGTTAAGTCTTGCCGGATGCATTAACCCTTAACTCAGCCTCTGTCTTTTTTTATTGTTTCTTCTGTCTTTGCCTGCTTCCCCCTTTTCCTTCAATCAAAGGTGTGCAGAGGAGGAATTATTAACATAGCTGATATCAGGAAGAACTGGATGAAGAAGGAAGACAGAAGAACAAGAAAAGGCAAGAGAAGAAGCAGAGCTGCAGAAAAGGAGACAGGGGCACAGAAGGTCAGTGGAGAGGGCAGGGAGACATTGAGAGAATGTGAATGAGAGTGAATGAGAATGAGTGTGAGAGATTATACAAGAATGTGAGAGAATGAGAGACAATTTCCTAATGGAAAAAGCCCTTCGTAATCTCGTCTGAACTGAAAGGGTAGGAAACAAAATTAATTTAATAATTTGGCTGTACACAAACCTTTCTATTGTATGTGCATTGATTTTGTGTGCACTTGCAAGACTTTTAGCTATAACACCTATGTTTATTAAGCTTAATAATGCCAGAAACAATGTTTCTTACAAAATAGAAAAAAATACAGCCAAAAAATTTTGGATGACCACTTAGAGCTTTAAATATTTTGGTCCAAAAATATGAGTCGATATAAATTAAGAACCAACGTGATTAAATATACCCTAAGCAGAAATCGCTGAACAAACAATATTGAATATTCATATGGTACAAAAATATCTTCAATTACTTTGTAAAGCCATTGTTAATGAAAGCACAGACAACTTCAGTGGACGAGAATTCAATAACTAACCCGAGGAACAAATTGCTTAAAGTAATTTCCCTAAGGATCCATCATCTTCACATTCCTTTCAAAGGATGTCTACGTTTTTTTCGACAAGCAATATACAGCAAATAAGGAAGTGTACGATCAATCCTAAACGGTGCTTTCACATTTATGCCAGTTGAATTTCTATCAAACAAAAGTTTAAAAATGCAATATCGGACACGGTTAAAACAGCAGTGTACTATTTGACTTAATGTTTTCTTTTAAATAAAAATAATTACCTTCCTACGATTTAGACAAAAGCTTACATTTCGAACGATCAATAAACTCTGCAAACAATTAAAGAACCTAAAGTTTAGCTATCAGAGTAAAATGTAAAGCCGACAACAATGGAAACAACAATACAAAATAATTTTAACTCTAAATGTTAAGATTGTAAAAGGAATAGGTTGTAGAGGAAATATTCTTGGAGAGAAAAGTATCAATACTTCTGTAATCTGTCAATAACGTTACTAAGAAGAGGGCTACAATCGGAAATCTTGGGGCCCACTACAAATCTAAAGTGAGGACCCCTGTTTCCCACAACATCTTATTCCCGCCATACCCCATGCTGTTTCCACTGCCCTGCCCCATGATAGCAACAGGGCCTCCAGGAAATAGAGCTTGCAATGAGGGAACTAGGCCTTAAAGTTCAGAAATTGTCAACCAGGCTCCAGTCTCCATCCAGTCCATTGGTAGCAAACCTTGAAGGCCCATTAACAGGGCCACCAGGGATGATGAGGGAGCCCATTACAAATCATGAAGGCTTGGTGCTTCATGTTGCTCAGAATCCAGACATGGATACTGGTTGTGGCCCCCTCATGAGAGTCCAAAAACCAGTTGTGAAACAGAATTAGCATAGTTACCATATACTTGTACAGTAAGCAACTTGTCCTTATCAAGCGTTTATAGTAATGTCCCAGGATTTGTAGAAAAAAAATATAGAAACAAAACTTTTGTGCTGATTTCTCCGACATTTCTAATATTCAAAGGGAGTAAGTCAATGATTGAGTGATGATCTTGCATATTCTGAAGCCCTCAAAAGACAAAATGATCATTTCTTATTTACCTTAATGCCATAAAAAGAAAAATAATTAAAGTATTTAAGTACCTAGGATCATTTGGCGTTGTACCCAGGGTTCTCACGCCTAGGGCTCGGAGGTCCACCCTCTGCTGATGTCACATCGACTTCTGGAAGCATAAGAAAGCAGAAGGAAACTCCAGGTGGCTCAAGCATAGCCCCATATGGGGCTTCTCCTATAGCCCCATGGAAGTTAAGACCCTGTAGAACGGAGTTGTCCCCCTGCATCTCTATATAGAAACTGGGAAGGGACACAGCTGGCATGAAAAGAGGTAGGAAACTAGCTGGAATTGGGCAATGAGCAGATAAAACTTAAAAAGGCCCCAAAAGCCTGATCATTATTTGTCATAAATGGGGATTCTAGGAAGCCCCAGGCTTGAGAATGTATGTAATGCTTTAGGACAAGGCTGGTGGCAAAATGCTACGGTCAATAAGAAGGATAAATCTGTTATTATTATTATTATTTTTTGTATGAGTTAGCACCTTGAAGTATTCAATTGAAAGCAAAACTATTTTTGCTTCAATATGCTTAAATTGCAAACGAGTTTACGCAGAGACATAACAAAACTTGCCTTAAGATCAAAACTTAGGGGGAAAAAATAGTTCAACCTAAATTTAAGTCAGACCGTGACAATCAGTACCCTTATGGAATTTCACCTACTCAGAAGTGCAAATGAGTTTAACCGACACTTTCTTTTGATACTTAGCTAAGCTGTCTTGCTGGAAGGCTAAAACACTGTGATTTAAGCCATTTTCACAGCAAATGATCATAAGTAAGTTGGTCTTCTTAATAGTTATGGCGCGTCTTAATAACAGAACGGCAATAAAATTGCATAACTCCAGATGCATTTAGCTTAAAATCTATCTAGGCCTGGACCCAGTGGGCCACTGCCCATTGGCACCCCATACTCGAGTTTTGATAATCAGTACACTATATGGACAAAACTATTGGGACACCTGACTATTACACCAAGGACTTTGATGACATCACATTCTAAATACATAGACATTAATATATAGTTGGTCCCCCCATTTGCAGCTATAACGGCTTCCACTCTTCTGGGAAGGATTTCCACAAAATTTTGGGGCGTTTCTGTGGGAATTTTTGCCCGTTCATCCAGTAGAGCGTTTGTGAGGTCAGGCGCTGATGTTGGACGAGACGCCCGGCTCGTAATCTCGGTTCCAGTTCATCCCAAAGGTGTTCGATGGGGTTGAGGTCAGGGTTCTGTGCGGCCGGTCAAGTTCCTCCACCCCAAACTCATCCAACCATATCTTTATGGACCTTGCTTTGTGCGCCGGGACGCAGTCACTCTGGAATAGAGAAGGGTCTTCCCCAAAATGTATGCTGAAGGGGACATACCAAGACATGGCACAACATATTTACAGTGTAAACAAGTATATCTCTGCCTAGAAACCTAAACAGTTCAACTGCCAGTGGATACAAGCTATTAAGGCCAGGCTACCAGTTAACACCAGTGATCATGACAGGCCTGTTGGAAAAATACATGCATCCAAACATGGCACCAAAATAATAAGGTTTTCATTTTTCCGTTCCTACATGGAAGAGTTATAAAGTAAACCCAAATAACATATATCAAGGCTTCGCTCAATCCTCTACGTGGTTCTGCAAGAACAAATCATATTGTAGACTCTCAAGAGTTAATTATTCCAATTCACAATTCCACATTAGTATGCACAATGAATAAAGCCACTGGAAATGTGGATTGCATGGAACGGTTTCATGCATTACTTTTGATTAAAGGATACGATTTCAGCAAATTGCTTATAAAATTTGAAGAAAAAAAAAATAGATAATATTTTGCCGACTGCATTTATGTACAAAAGACACTATAGGCTCATTATATCTGAACTTTGGTTGCTATGACAGCAAAGACCAAAAAAAAAAAAAAAAAGATATTTAGTGTCGACCTGAATGCAGATTCTGATAAAGGAAAATGATATCCAGGTATGGATAAAGTCAACTTGCCGAAGGGCTATGGAGTTCAATTTTGGAAACTGGGCTGTCAAATGTAATTAATTTTAATTATGCACAAGTAGCAATTTTATTAAAAAAAAAAAAAAAAACATGTAATATTCTCACAGGTTTGTATTTTTTTCCGGGGTAGTTTTTTTCAACCTTAACATTAACATACCATTATATATAAAAATATATTGATCCAACTCAGAATATCAGCACATATTTATTAGTGGTTAAAGAAAATATATCTGTTAAGTGGTCTCAACTCATCAACCAATGGAAATGTCCAATCAACAGATCTTTTGGTTCCCAAGAAATGAAAGGTTTTCAATGGACTTATCATCAAAAATGCATGTTTACGATATTTTGTTGCTGTAAAATATCACGTTTGAAACAAAGTTTCATGTTGGATGTCGGGGTAATATGTAGCTCGATTGACAATAAGAGTAATGATGTTCTTTTTGATAGAAACACACACAGACATTGCTTGAGGGCTGAATATGATCTCCCAGGCTGACCACTGATGACTGCAATCTATTTCAAGTCTCTTACGTTTCCGGTAAACCTCTATCCTCATTGACGTGTGTATGTGCTTGGAATACCCTTTCTGGTTTCTCAGTCTGCCGTACTAATAAGATCTATATTGGAAATGCATTGCCAACAAGCTCACCCACTTCACATGGGTCCAGATGGGAATCTTTACATTTGACGTAACATCTCACTAATGTCTCTCTAATGTGAAAAAACACGTCTTGCCTTGACATGTCCATCCACCTCTTTATTGATATGACTCCATGTTTTGCAAGAAACTTCCATTAAAACCATTCCACGCATTGGTGCTTAGGATTCAATACATTGTAGAGCAAGACACGGGACAACTAGATGATTACTGCTTTGGAGCCACATCACAAAATACACTAAAACATTTGGTACATCCCTAAAATAAGCTTTAACGTTAGGCTATTTCAGAATAATAGCAGGAAAGTATAGCTATAAAATTAAGTACATTTGTATAAAAGTCTTCTGGAGACTCCTGAAGAAGAGCTGCCTCCGCGGAGATATGGTCAACTCCCTGTCCAGGTTCCTCCAACTCACCTACCGTCTTCAGGCAACCAGTTCTTTGAGGTTCCAGGGTATGAATATATTATAATCTGATGATTCAGTAAAAATGAAATAGTGATAGAAGTCTCAAATAATACAATCATGCTGAAAACAAAGTTTTCTGGAACACTATCTTAAAACCCTACACAGCTGGGGACCTTCAGGAATGGAGTTGGGCCGCTGCTCCGAGGATATAACATCCCTACCTCTACATTGGGCCATTAGAGTTTTTAATGGTTACCATCACTATGTAAATCATAAATGTACATTAAGATATGTATGTATTTCTAAAACATATACAATACACATATATAAATATATATACAATGCATTTTACATATTAACCCCTTAAGGACAATGGGCGGTCCCTAAACCCATTGAAAACAATGCATTTTGAGCCCGTACATGTACGGCCTTTGTCATTAAGGGGTTAATAGGTAACTGCTCTCCATGAGAATTCTTGTATCTTCAGGATGCATTCTAACCATGAGCTGATTATAGTGTTATATATTTTTGTTTCTGCGTAACGGCAGGAAACACACACAAGGAATGTGCTGTTGTAGTGGGGAAAAAAAATCAATATGATTACATTTTTGCCACAGGGCTACATCCAGCTACAATATTCCGTCCATCCACGTTGAGTCTTGTTCTCAGATACCGCTGCATTGCAGGTACCGGGTTGAAGGGTGAACAAACAACCATGATCCATGTCATGATTAAGAATTCAAGAAGCACATCAGAATTTTTTTTTTTTTTGGTATAATATAATAAAACATCAAACGAAGATGTAATTATATCCTGCAATCAAATTCTGGATTTCATAGAACTGTAAAGATTAACACATTCCATGGGGGGGGGCAAATATATGTTTCATATACATTTTTTTTTGGTGAGATAGAAAGCTTTTAGGTCTCTACATAAAAAAACCTTGTCTTTGGCATAAATGTATCTGGGCCATAACAGCAATTAGGTAACAAAGTTATATCAACGTTATAGCCATAGGGCCAAGAATGTCTTGAAAATGGGAAAACTTGACAAGTCAAGGATTTCTTCCCTAGACCCGCCATTTTCCTTGGCATGATTTAATCGTGGGTAGACTGATTTCATTATAACTACACGTAACATTTTTAACCCCATAAGGACAATGGGCGGTCCCTAAACCCATTGAAAACAATGCATTTTGAGCCCGTACATGTACGGGCTTTGTCATTAAGGGGTTAATCACTGTGTATATTTACTTATTTTATTGTTTATGGAAGCATAAAGCGTAATATATTGCAGTCAACCCATGAATCAATAAAACATCATCTGTCAAAGTAATTGAGACACAACTTTCAAAAGCGCCTGAAGGCTGTTTTGTTTTTTTTTAAGCTCGGAGAATGCGAATGCCTTTATGGTTTATCATACACTTATTTTATTTGAATTTTTTATTTTTTTTTTAAACAGAAAAACTCCAGTTCTGAACAACTTTTACTGAAAATCCAATTTGTATTAGCTTAAGTAATTATCTCATACCTTAGAAAAGTAACGTCAAAATTCGTTTTACAGAAACGACCCATTTCTATTGATTTTCAGAAATGCGTAAAAGATAATTATATACATGACACAGTATATCGCAACCACATTGATATATTTTTGTTGCGGGAATCTACTGCCTGCATCATGAACAAAATAGCTGTAAAATGCAATAAAAAATGAAAAATTTTATTTAAAAAAAAAAAACTCTACTTCACACATATTATGATTTTAATTTAAAATATACTTGAATGTAGAGTACATGTAAAAAATATATGTTTTTATGAAGAGTAATTATAAAAAATGAAGTTTGTTCAGCGTAATAATCAGAACGCAGGATCTGAAGGTGTGGATGGGATGGAGATGCCGACAGGACCTTAAACAAGCCCATCAAGAGAAAAAATGCAGCCATGACGGGAGGAAACCGAGTTGGGTCTCACACAGCAGAATCTAAGGAAAAAGCCAGATCAGAAGAGTCAACGGGAACAAGTTGTGTCGAGTCCCGTACAACAGAGTTGCCAGGAACAAGCCAAATCAGAAGATTAAATCTATCCTCAAGAGGAACAAGCTGGGTCTACAAACAAAAAGCACTCAAGACTAATCCAACAGAAGACAAGGTCTAATTGAAGGCCGGGGTTTAAAAAGAAAAAAAACAGGTCAAATGGTTCCGTCTGTGAAAAAGGGTAGCAAGTGGCATCACAGGCACACACACGACGTCACAGTCATGAGGTCACGCGGCTGCATACAGCAATGAAGGCCTTGTTGTTGGCTTCCTCAAGAACGATGGGGCTGCTGGGAAGTGGTGGGTTTGCCGGTAGAGAGGGGGAATCTCCCGCCACCGTGGAGGTACATCGTACAATATGAATCAAACTGGGAGAAGTTCTATTAGAAGCAAAGCCTCTCGATTAGGTGGCGTTGAATCCCCCGATGCATTTACAACGGGGCACTTCGAAAATGTGAAACAGGGAACACTCAGCTATCACATTCACTAAGGGTCATGCAATGGCCCCTTTAATGCATAATAAACCTCAAGTGGCTTTAAACATTGTGAACGCTCGTGAACATACCGTACCTTTAAAAATAACTCGATTGCGTGTATATATTTGTTTTTATTCACTTTAATCGTTGCGTTGTTTTCATCGCCGTGTGTTTACATCCATACATACCTTCCCCTTCAGGAACTAATTAGAGCGCAAATGCCTTTGAGGGAAGGTAAGCTCGTTATCAGAAATCCTATTTAACTGCACGACGTTGCTTGATATCACATTACCGCTCGTCATTTACCACATATTCACAGATGTATTGCGCTCTATACTCTTAACACAGAGACAATGGCGTATTATCTCGGAAGAAATGTGCAGCGATTCTAGACAATGAATCCTAAATAATATGGTTACTCCGACATAATTGAATTAGTCTTCACAACACTGACTGGTTTCTTTACACGGGGATATTTCGCACAGGAGTATGTTTTTCTAATTGTCCTATCTCTGAGCGCATTACCAGCCCATTGTAGCTATTCCCACTTGATTAATTTGCGCTATTGTTGCATATTCACTTGATTAAGAGAATTCATAAGGACAGCTAAGGGCGCATCTAGTAATTTCCACCATTGTGACTAAAATGGTTCCCCAAAGCCAACACTTTCAACTCTATTCAAGCACTATTCCTAGCCGGAAAAGGCTCGTTCACTTTGATATTCATACTCCATATGTACAAAGAGGATTTTTTTTTAATTGAATGCTGGTACATTTCAAATAATATCTTTTAATGCACTTATTCTGTGTTATAACTGTATACAGCGCTGGGGGTTATATTACTGTATACAGCGCTGGGGGTTATATTACTGTATACAGCGCTGGCGGTTATATTACAGTATACAGCGCTGGGGGTTATATTACTGTATACAGCGCTGGGGGTTATATTACTGTATACAGCGCTGGGGGTTATATTACTGTATACAGCGCTGGGGGTTATATTACTGTATACAGCGCTGGGGGTTATATTACTGTATACAGCGCTGGGGGTATATTACTGTATACAGCGCTGGGGGGTTATATTACTGTATACAGCGCTGGGGGTATATTACTGTATACAGCGCTGGGGGGTTATATTACTGTATGCAGCGCTGGGGGTTCTATTACTATATAGAGCGCTGGGGGGTTATATTACTTTATACAGCGCCGGGGGTTATATTACTGTATACAACACTGGGAGTTATATTACTGTATACAGCGCTGGGGGGTTATATTACTGTATACAGCGCTGGGGGGTTGTATTACTGTATACAGCGCTGGGGGGTTATATCACTGTATACAGCGCTGGGGGTTATATCACTGTATACAGCGCTGGGGGGTTATTACTGTATACAGCACTGGGGGGTTATATTACTGTATACAGCGCTGGGGGGTTATTACTGTATACAGCACTGGGGGTTATATTACTGTATACAGCGCTGGGGGTTATATTACTGTATACAGCGCTGGGGGGGTTATATTACTGTATACAGCGCTGGGGGTTATATTACTGTATACAGCGCTGGGGGGTTATATCACTGTATACAGCGCTGGGGGGTTATTACTGTATACAGCACTGGGGGGTTATATTACTGTATACAGCGCTGGGGGGTTATTACTGTATACAGCACTGGGGGGGTTATTACTGTATTCTTGCCTTGTGCATTCAGATTCGTACGGATGGCAAATTTACTGAATTTTGGTAAATTCACGAAATCGTATGAAGCTCTTGAAGCGAGGCCAGACCCCCAAAGCAAAAACCTCCGAAATACGTGGCCTCAAATTCACTCTCTCACTTTCTCACTCACTATCACTCTCTCTAAGTGTTTTCCTACCTTCTCTGCCGACCACTTCAATTTCTGCTGGCAACTTCCACTTCTGCATCTTTCGCTCCCCGCATCTTTTCTCTGAATCGTCCCTTTGCTCTCTCCTATCTCTGCTCGCATCTCTGTGGACATTACCCGGTGGGAACGTTGATTAGGAAAGTGATCTCCTACAAAGCAAATGGTGATTGTCCTTTCCCAAGAGACAAAGTCTACTTGAAAAATGTTCAAGCATCTAATGAAAAGGTATGAGGCTTGTCTGAATAAACTAGACAGTCAGTTCCCCAAGCATAGCCAGGCTTAACCAAACTTGGTCTGAGCTTGACCTGTCCAGAACAATATGGAAAGTCCTCATGCAAGAAAAGGACCAATATTCAGAAGGGAAGGATGTTCTTCAGTTGACTAAGCTCTGTAACTTACTCCTTCACCATTGATAACTCATCAGCTTCCCCAGCTATAGATAAAATATAGACCTAAACATTCTTCAGTATTGGAACCGTAGCAGAAAGTACGTGGAGACCCCATCTATATAAGATAGGTTATTCTTAGAAACAGTTGTTGAAAGCTGGGAAGAACAACCCTCATGGTTGCCAGTAGACTGTAGGCACCCAACCCAGGATCTACAGAGGACCTTTCAACGATATTTATTTCTCTACATGAACAACTGGTTTTAAAACAAAGTCTTGCCTAGTTAGGTAAAGGTCGTGTTTCATCACTTTATAACAAAAGTCAAATGTCACACTAAACTTATCGGTGACTTGAAAGTCTTAACAAGAAGATAACTTTAATGACGACTCTAAAGTCGATGAATCTGGATATATATCCCACTAAATTTGCCATGCCAGTTAAATCCATTACGTATTATGACCTTGTAAAGGTAAGAAGCATTTCATTATTGGTTTTAACAAGGTAGGAAAGCGAAATGATTATTAGCTGCCATCTTAACATTTTTTGCTTAAGGTTTATTACGTGCTAATGTGTGAAGAGTCCTCTGCAAACGCCATCTTTCGTAAGAGTTATTTTGCAAAGTATTAACGCGCATCCTGAGGGCATTAGTGACATATTATGTTTTCTTGTTCCATTGACCTTTGCATGCCATATAATGTTTGATTATATGACATTTATTCTGATAAATATACTTTATAGACCATTGTAAGAAAGGTATTCGTGAGTCTTCAACGTCTCTTGGGTGCCACAAGAATGAATTACAAATGTGTTCTACGTCCAAAATTTCTGCAAAACGTCCTTTTAAAATACCAACAGCTCTTCCACGTCCGGGATGGTTTTGTGATTAAATCCCTTATGCGTCGGTGAGATGAACAATAGATGATCGGTAACGCAAATGTTTAACCCCTTAAGGACAATGGGCGGTCCCTAAACCCATTGAAAACAATGCATTTTGAGCCCGTACATGTACGGGCTTTGTCATTAAGGGGTTAATGTAGTTGGATATATAGCTTCATATTTCTGTGTGGTCTATGGATGTAAAAGGGGTAATGAAGATTCATTCTAAAGGAGAAAGAAACTCGCCTTTCCACTTTTAACGATGCCCAGAGTTCATTCAAAATCAAATTATTTTGTATTTTAATCAGGAAGAATATTAAGGCTGTTGGGTGAAAAGGCAAATGTGCTGGAAACCAGGTTAACCAAGGTTTCTCAGGTCTGGAATGTAAGAAATTGTAACTTTTCTTTCCCCTCAAGCATAAACCGGCAACGGTGCTGAGGTTTGGAGACATTGCTTGACAAGATCAATTGATTAAGGTATAAGACTGCAACAGAGTTGTGTAAAAAAAGTTTTCATTGATTGCCGGAAGGATATCGGCTTCATGGAGAATTTTGTATAACAGATATGAAATAAAAATAACAACAACTAACATAATAATAATAATAATAATAATTTATTACAATTTATAATATATAATTTATTATTAATAATATATTATAATAATGCTTTTTTCTAAAAAATGTAAATATTTCATGGCATCTTTTTTCTTGGTAATTGAAGAAATACTACAAATAATACTTATAATAATAATAATAATAATTATTATTATTATTATTATTATTAAAATAACGAATCAATGCATTTCTCTAAAAAAAATCACCAGGGAGTTGTTTATGTATACTTATATAAATATATTAAATAAGTATTTATAAAGATAAATAAATAGTTCCATGAGTATGGTGAGATATATTATTAAAAAAACATTCAAACACTTTAAAAACATTGATAAAACATACAGACAGTTTTCATGCATTAATCAAAAATTTTTTTTGGTTCATTTTCAAAATGTGAAATTTAAATTGTATCTTATAGTATCTTAAGATAGTATCATTGATATAAAGAATGACTTTATATAAAATGCATAATATTGAATAGTATTAAAAAAAATGATCAGATGAATGAGAAGTAAATCGATTTGTGTTAAAATAAGAAATGTCTATTTTTGAAGGGCACATTTTTTAACCGTGAAATATAATGAAGATTATAAATGCAGAATTTAGCGAAGAGTGAAAAAAGAACAAACACGAGATTGGAAATAGCAATGGACCAAATACAATCTAGACAATATTGGAAATTAATAACACCTGGTTGTTAAGTAGATTACTTCAAAATTAGGGACTAAATTGTACTTGTGTATTATGTTAGTAAGATGATAATGAAAAAGGAAGCATTTTTTAAAAAAAAAACATACAAGTTTTAATCAAAAATCACTCTATATGCAAATTTTTTTCTATCAGTCACAGCGTTAATTAGAAAAGCAAAGGAAGGTATAGAAAGCAAAAAAGATAAAGTGAGAGAGTGTGAAATATAAGTTAAATATTAACTCGAAAAATGTACTTTGTACAAAGGGGGAAGCCTTTTTATGACCATCTTTAGAGCTGTATGATGTCGAGTAATTATGGGGAAATTGAGACATTTTCCTGTTGGAGAAAATGAATAGTGATAGTGATAGATCTGATATTTCGATAAACATTGTGAACTAAATGGTAGATCAGACCTCATAGCTGACAAAGGACCCCCACTTTCCATAAGCTTAACGTTTTAGAATTGAAGGAACTAAGTCCCATTTTTAGTATTCATACAGAAAGGAATGACAGGTGGTATTCTGATATTAGCATACCACCAAGTGCACCAACCAAGGACACACATACCTTAGGTTTTCTGTCCTCTTCGTGTGTTTTGGAACTTTTAAAAAATTGGACCTAATATAAAATTAAATATAAACATTCAAAAATATTGTACAGTTTGCATGGGTATATTAGCCCAGTCTACTAGACAAATACACTGGCTCTTTATCATACAAATAAACAATAGAATGCCTCAATCTTAATGAAACAACCAGACATTTTGACTGATAAAAGTGTCATAAGCATTGCCATAAAGCATCAGCTCAATGTGGTGACTTAGCAGGGAAAGTCAACCAAAATATTATGACTGGCAACAATGGCCGCCTCCAGGTCTGCAGAGAAAGGGGGCTTATTGGAACAAAATCATATAAAACCAGGTTTTTGTCAGTCAGTGTTACTGTATACAGATCTAAGGTTTATGCTGAAGAATAAAAATATTTTTCGGGATAAAAATGTATCACAGTGTTTTATAAGAGGACAAGTCACAATAATATGTAAAGGAACAGAAGAAATAAACTAAATGGTGTAAATAATTAGGCTAAAGTTCTTCCAAATGCTTTTCTTTGAATATACATACCTGGGGACGCTGGATGAAGGGTCTCCAGGCCAACATAGAAAAACTCTGGGTCTCGGGAGCAGTGTGCCCCATCTCCTTGTCCGCTTACCATGCAACCACTGGCATTTTTCCTGCGTTTGCGGCTAGCCCCGCCCACTGACATCAGCAGACATCAGAGGATTGCCCACCAACATCCGTGTGACCGGCCACCGACGTCCGCAGGACCATCTACCCATGTTCCAAAAAGGTACTTCCCTGCAGCCTATCAATCCATTGGTGTTGACATGCAAGGTAGTATAAAATGAAGTAAAATGTTCTTCAAAAAGAATGGTGTGTGTTATGGTGACTTTCATCTTAATTTTAAATTGTACGTTTTAAACTTACACATAATATAAATTGATGAAGAATGTATAACTGTAAATAGCCTGTGGATTGCAGGCTCGCATCAACCTTCACTCTTTCAGGTATTATGAAGGACTTTGAGTGGTACAAACAGCTGGAGATTTTTTATGTCCCCCTAGCCCTATTGTGTAGGTGTTATAAAAAACATAAAAGCACGATTTTAGCCAGCAAGAGCGAAGTATCCTGGAGGAGCTATGGGAAATAATAACTTGTATTTGTCAGTTCAGCATCACTCCAAATGTCAGGTCAGGAGAAAACATGGTTAAGACCAGCGTTATGGGACAGAAAGGCATCATTTTATAACATAGAAGGACATGGTTATTTTCTGTAGTAAACAACGTCCTTATGGAGAACGGACCACTAGCCAACTGTTTAACTTCATTTTACAGTTTTTTTGTGTGTAAAAACTATTGCATGTGTGTGATGGTCAAATAGCAAAATCAAGACACCAAATCCTCACTTTCTACATATCCTTCTAATTCTTGCATTGCCTACTAGCTTAATTATTGTGTTTCCTTGAAATTATCCAGTTCTCGATCTTTGTACTTAATTAGATTTTCTAATACTGCATGTCAATCAGTTGGCATTCTGTGAAGCTTATATTGCTAAAACATCCAGAGATCTTGTGATTAAGCTATTCTCCATACTGACAAATATTCTTCGCTGTTTTTTTGTTACTTCCATTTAATTACTGTTGTTTGTTCTCGGTATTTAAAAGCTCAACAGTTTCCTGATTCTTTTGGTATCATCTTATGAAAATCATGTGCGCTCAGCTAAATTGCTGCTTATTTGGCTCACTTATTTAGTCCGTACAGCAAGATTTTTGTTGTATGCCCACCAAAGAAACACAAGTCATCTATCAAGGGTTCAAAATGAGTAACGTCTCACCTCAATCTACAGCACATATCATTTTACACTTCCGTGTTGTGTGACTGCTCTGCATTCCTACCGTTAACAACACTTGAATATCAAAAAAAGGATTTGGTTTGCGGACCAAGGGGTTGACCATCCAAGTACAGACAGGTGCATATGGCTTTCATTTTTGCTAGTTTCAGGCGAGGACATGCAAGTTTAATGAAAACTCGCAAAATGTACTGCCCACACTTCACATAATATATGTAAATAAAAAAATATTTATTTACTGGATGGGGCACAATTACCCCATGCCTTTGGTGTAATAAAATAAGCATTAGGGGTCAAGGCTCCAACTTTAGCTCCTCATCTCTACTTTAAATGGGATTGAGGGTAAATATTAGTGTAAAAATACTGGAATTAGAAGGGGGCTTTTGTGTGTTCATAGTGTATTTATTCCTTCTCATTTATTAACCCCTTAATGACAAAGCCTGTACATGTACGGGCTCAAAATGCATTGTTTTCAATGGGTTTAGGGACCGCCCATTGTCCTTAAGGGGTTAAATAGTCTTAAGTTAATATTATTATGTTTTGTAGGATTCTAAGTGATGTCTAAGTGTTAATACTTCACTTCAGAGCTCTCAGCGATCTGACAAATAATTCCCAAATTCAGATTCATGATTTATTTAAAGCTCCAGGAACTTGAATTATTATTCTTATTATGAAGGTATTATTTTCTAGTAGCACTCCAAACACGTGTTCACCCAAATGCTTGCCAACATACTCCATCCCCATTAAATTTCTCTTTTAATTAAACTATTACTTTGCTAAAGATTTCCATTGCCTCTGAGCTGTTTGCGTTTTAAAATGGGAATAAGTGCATGCTTATCCGCAAAACATATGGTGTGAAAGCAACCTTGTGGGCGTTTTGTGTCTCAGAGTTACATGTAAGAATTCCTATTCCTATTGCATTCAGACGTAACCACGATACTTGCATTTATTTACTAAAAAAATAATTATTTATTCACTTCCTTAAAAATAAATCTCTACCTGATAAATCTGATTTAAAAAAAAAAACATTATTATCAATGGGCTTGAATTAAAGGGAACCCAGTCTTTTAGTCTAACTACAGTTATTTATTTTTTCAATGAAAAGTAATTTTTTGGGGATATATTTATTAAAAAATAAGACACTGTCCTGCACAGGGATTTCGGATCTTTGGCGCTAAGTGACACATATTTGGTTGATTTAAAGGGAAATGAATAATCATACAGCATCTAAGAACAAAAGTAGGGATGTGTAGAATTTTAGATAAATTGTAAAAAAAAAAAAAAAAAAAATTCTTGTCTGCAGCAGGAATTCTCCTTATTTCAACAGATGGGCAGAAATTTGCTTTCAAAAAAGTTTTGTAGGAATGTTTAGTAAAAAAAGAGAATGTTTGAAATAAAGACACAATGGAGAAAAAAGGAATTGTTCCTTTTATGCCCCCATGGACGTTACAACGGATGCAGCCTGTAGGCAAAATAAAGGTACATAAACTTTATGTATAGAAAAAAAGAAGAAAGGCTAGGTTTCCACTTGGGTTTTTGTCCTACGTTATTTTCTTGATGAAAAACGCCAGGAAAACTGCCACTGCATTTACTTGCGTTTTGGCTTTTTTTTCTGGCATTTTTTCTGGCGTTTTAGCCTTTCTGTGGAAATTGCTTTTTTTTTACCTTAGGAAGTTTTTCCAGCCTTTATACAGTAGAATGTTCACCCAGCTAAAAGGGATTAGGATAAATGGCAAGTATCTGCCCCCTCCTGATGTAATTTCCTTGGTAGAGTTCTACTTAAACACGCCCCGGCGGACCCTTTTGTCTCTTTTCTGTGGTTTGTAAGGCATGCTTTATTCCGAATGTCTGCTCCTCTAAGAAGATTGGCCCCAAATGATGGTGCAAATTGCAAGGGATACTCACTAGTTTAATAAGCTTGGACACATCAAAGACAATTCTGGGTGCCATGCTGCTAATAAATTACACAGTGTACAAGCAGATACAAGTTTTACCACAGTACTGGGAAAATGGCAGCTCTTCCTCTTCCTGGGTCCTGCCCCTTTTTTGTAACTGTGGTAAAAAGCACCATAAAAAACGCCAAGGCAAAACCCACATGGTGTTTTCATGGCGTTTTTTTCTCTCCCATAGACTTCTATTGGAGAAAAACGCCAAGATTTCTTTGCAAAAAACGCAAGTGTTTCAACATGCTGCGATTTTGAAAAACTGCCACAGAGCCCAAAAAGCAGAAAAACGCCAAAGAGGACTGAAAAAAACGCTAAACAGAAAAACGCCAAGTGGATATGGCATTGTGCGATTTCCTATTGAAGAACAGCTAACATCTGGCTGCAGCATTTTTTCACTAATAAAACGCAGTGTGGCTGAATTGGCGTTTTTATGGGCTATTTTGCAAAAAATACCCAAGTGGAAACCTAGCCAAATGCAGATAAATTAAGGGTTTTTGACAAGTGCTCAAGGAAAAATGTGAACTAATCAAAACAGAAACATAGATTTGATTTAAAACTAAACAGTTAAATAATATTACAATTATTCTAAAATGATTACACCTAATGATGTTGTTTAAAAACTGTGACATTTTCTTGACAGAATAAGGCAAGTTAATTGATAAAATGAAGGCCTGTGTAATTGTTCAGGGTAAAGTGTTAATTAACATAAACAACAATAATCCAAATAATGAATAGTAAAGATAGCTTTGTGTGTGTGAATCTTTGCAAAAACTTAATGAGTGTTTACAAGACGTTATTTGCAACTGAAAATGGTTAATACTGAAATAATAATAACAACAACAACAATAGATAATGATTTATAAAAATTGTATTATTATTAATCAATAAATATAAATATTAATTAATAAAAATAATAATAATAATAATATTATTATTATATATATAATATTATTATTATTATTATTATTGTTATTATTATCCATATTATTATTATTATTATTATTATTATTATTATTACTATTACTATTATTCATACTATAAAAAATATGTATGCAGAATTTACTTAATATATAGGGTATAACTCACATTGTGACACAAGCATAAGATTGGAATTGTAATAAACGTATTTGAAGCAAGTAAATAAAAAAAATAATATTAGAAGCATTATCGACCACGATAAGAGCATTAAGTTGGGAAAATTGTTTGCTATGAAGGCACAGATTTATGGGGTGCAGAATCACTCAATACTATATGCCTGGAGTTAGGAAGTGTGAATTTCAAATGTATTGTGTTTTAATCAAGAAATAATTTTAATTTCATATGACATTTTTAATCTATAGTTTAAAAAAAAAAGTATTTTAATTTCTTAGCAGTAGAAGGGCACACAATATTTCCACTGCTATAGAAGTAGGTCAGGCAAGTGGTAGGCTCTGAATCTTTAACCCCTTCACGACAAAGCCCATACATGGATCACAATGCATTGTCATTAATGGATTTAAGGAGATACGGTTGTCCTTAAGGGGTTAATTAGTGTTAATTGGGTCTGTTTACTACTTTTAAATGTTCAGGTAATACAAATTGTTAGCCATTAAACAAGGGACAAAGGAATTCTAGAAGTCCTATAGCATATGAACAGTTTGGATCATTGGAAAGATAGGAGAGGGCAAATATTGGCACCCTACATCCCACCTGCTTTTGACTCCAAGTGTTGTTAATAGTATTACAAAGATGGAGACGGAGATCCATAGGTAAACACCCTAGAGCATGGAAATCGAGTTCCATAGGTTAATTCTATAGAGCTCTAAGAGAAACTTCATCGGGTGTCTAACCTACAGCTTGAGTGACTACTAGTCAGTGGCTCTTCACATACATGTAATACAAAAACAATAACTTTAAAAATAAAAAATAAAAATTCTATAATGTCAATAATACTACACGGCGTGACTTTTTTTTTCAGGCCACTGAAGATGAGAAACAAAGTGTCCGGTACTCTTATGGACAGAAAAGACCAATGAATATCATCCAATAACTTCAGATTCGACTAATATGTTATCATCTGATTTCACAGTATAAAGGCCTTATGCAGAAAAAAGAATAGAAGCACGGAGGACGCTATCCCTCTGTTCATCCTCCTAGCTGTCAGTGTGATAGAAGAAGCTGCCAGACCTGTTTTCTTCCTCATATAAAATAAGACCCAAGCTGCCAAAATAATCTTCTTGTATACACTGGAGTAATCCCGTTCAGATGAAATACAACCCTTACATGATTAGTCGCCGACTGAATACTAATTGAGATGAGTATGTGAAAGATATTCCAGAGCATTTTGTAGAATTTGTAGAGTATTTTTTTTACTTACATGAAACATAGAAACATTTGGTGTCACATCGGCCCCCATTCGGCCCCCATTCGGCCCCCGTCTAGTCTGCCCATTTTTCTTGCTGTAAAGACTCAAACCTTAATCAGTCGTTGCTCTCGTCTTAGATTCAGGAGCCATTTGCCTATCCCATGCATGTTTTAATTAACTCTCTGTATTAGGCTCTATCACATCTGCTGGGAGGCTGTTCTACTCATCTACCACCCTGTCAGTAAAGTAAAATTCCCTTACTTTACATTTTCTTTGCTTAAAATTAACATGCCCCTCCTTGTTTTCCAGAACATGGTATATTTAACTGTATTTAGGTACAAATTATAAAGAATTGGGGTTGTACTTAATATTATCGAGGTCCTTGGGCAATTCTAATCAAGAAGGTAGTCTTCAATCTCAGTAAAGCACAATTTGTGGGAGAGATATTTTAAAGTTTCGTGAGTCTTGCTTAGTAGAGAGTTGATCGTTCATCTCCCTGGCATCATCCTACATAATTTGGCCTAATCATTTATTATGTATGGTATATATTGTTTAAGGTCTAACCCAGACCCTAGAAAGACCATCACAATGGGTGGCCACCCTTGAATGACCACCCCAATGGTCCACATGATATCTCAGGAAGGAAAGATTTAGAAATAGTCCTATTTGTTTCGCCTTTCAGAATGATGTATGTTAACCTTCAAAGATGCATATTTGTTGTTAAAAGGTATTAAAGGTTATCCAGACCCTTAGGTCTGTGTTGGTATTAGTCTTAACCTCGACTGCCTAAGAAATTAATGCCACACCGAAACGAACTAGCAATAAATCATACAATACCACATAGTTACAGAAACAGTGTGTGTCATATTTATGGGAGAAAACCGGAAGCAATAGACCATTTCTGTTTCTCCAAATGTAGGATATTGCTTTATTTCTCACTGTTAATGCGGCTGTATATGGAACAAACTTTAACTATTTAAATGGGTTGGAATAACAATGCAGGTCCTGAGAAAAGGAAGTTAAGATGACTGTTCCCATGTTATCAGGACAACTGGAGGTAGAACCCTAGTAGTAAAATGACTAGTCTGACCAAATCAAGTTCTAATGTAGTAGAGAAGGTCAGGGACAAAAGAGTAGTCAATGGAAACAGTCTAGTTATCTGGAACAACTGGGCAAATGCTTGGTGGGCCACTAGCTGACAGTGTCCAATACTCACCTGATGTGTGGCAGGTGGTCGTAAAATTATAATGCGCATATCCAGCCATCAGCCACACTTACAGCAAGTGGCCGCCAGTGCCAGGGCTTCCTCGACATCACCAGTCCGACCCTGGTGGCCAAAAGTTCCAAGGTCAAGGGCAGGTGGCAGAAAACAGTGAATCTACAATCCAAGCCAGAGGTCAGGATCACAGAGAAACAAGCCTAGCCCAGAATCACAAGCCAATGGTCAGTAGTAGAGGGTCAAATAGAGAATCAGGTATGCCAAGAAGACAGCATAGAGCTGGAGGAACCAAGCACCAACCATGGTGGGAAAACTTGGTAGCGTTTTGTATTTTTAATGCTATTTCCCACGATGTATCGTATAGGCTGCGAAACACATTATTTGCCCCTAATAGGCACATGTCAAAAATAAAGATTAGAAAGGTCAGTTAAAGTTATTATTTCTTTAGTTTAATAAAAAAACATCAAAGCTGTATCTTAGTTGAGATATATTGACGTTATTAAAGACTAATTCATTATAATGACTTTGATAGCCAGCATTCTCCCTGTGATCACAAGTAATTATCATTTAGCACTAGGAAAGATAAAGGTTTATATAAAAGAAACAAAGTTTGCAAAATTACTTAATTATTATTTTTTTTAATTTAATCATAAGTTCGCAAACATTGATCATCGAAAGCCAGAAAGCCCAAGAGGCTGGGAACAGTATCCAAACGGCTACTTAATTATCGTTTTGGCATCGTGCAAAGGGAATAAAAAGCTGTTTATCAGTCTAATATCTTATTGGCTTTATTTAGTTGAATCTAAATGTTCTTGTTAGGAAAACGGTTTGTTTTATATCAGTTTCTGCTCATTTCTTTGCTTGCCCATAGCATATTTTCCCTAAAGCCAAATTGGCTTACGTTATCAGAATGTAAAATTGCATTTGTATCTATTATTTAAGATGAACGTATTTTCAGCGATGCATATATTAATACTGATTATCATAACAAGCAACAGCCGTTTACAAAACCCGTCCTTTTATTTGTCTGTTACTACTAAATTGCAGGTGGTCTTTTATATTTTATTTTTTTTAAATGCAATAATAAAACCAGTTTACTATTTTGAAAGCTAATTTATATGCCAACACATTTTTTTTTGGTTTGTTTTTCTACATAAAAAAAAAAAATAATAAAAAAAAATGAAAAAATCCTTCCAATTCTGTTTTAAGAGTAGCGGCTGCCAACAAAAACCTAAAAAAAATAATAATAATAAAAAAAAAATATTAATAATATATATTCCAAGTAGCTGCATATTTTTGGATGCAAAATGTATTTGATCTGCAATATTGTAATATTTTGGTAAGTGGATGCTGATTTATTTATGGTTCACAAAACTTGTAAACAGATTGAACAGAGGGCCAAATGTAACAGAAAAAAAATATTTTCAAATAAATAATTATTAAAATCTCATCGGCTTTAGAATAGGAAAGAACCTCCCTTTTCATTTAAATTTCAGAATATTTTTTCAGTATTAATATTTTTGGCCATCTAGCACACAGGGCAAAGGTCTGTTGGGCTGTTGGCTGATACAACTGCTTACTTTCCAATATAGCCTCTTCGGCGGCAGATCGAGTCTCACGGTATACGGCGTTCAGCCGAATACGCACAACTGGGCAGCCACATGTATGTCTTTGGTGCCCATTGACCTTGAAGTGCCAAGGCCGTTGAGTAATCCCAAATTCTGCTGCCTTTGAAGTGGGAAAAGGTTAGAAGACCACACAACTATTCGTATAGCCATCCCAAAACTCCTTTTTTTGTCTTAAGCCTACAAGCCATTTATATTCATCCTATTGCACGGAAAGCCATGGTAACTGTCCTCCGGAGAACTCTATACCGCTTAGGAGATGGTCAGGCTGCGTGTATGGAGACCAGTTAACAATAATCTCTGTGCTGCTTCCTTAGATTTTTGTTTCTAGAATTCAGTAAGAACCTAATTGAAAAAAAAAAAAAAAAAAAACATAAAATTTAAACATATTTCTATGTTACACAAAATTAACCCCTTAAGGACAATGGGCGGTCCCAAAACCCATTGAAAACAATGCATTTTGAGCCCGTACATGTACGGGCTTTGTCATTAAGGGGTTAAATTATGCTTAAATGCACTTTTGTACCAAATCATATCATAGGACCTTTTCATGCTAAATTAAGCTAATCGCAGGGTTGATTTAAGGTTTTAATATTCTATACCTCCCCATACAGCTATATAATTCCCTACTTACTGTCCAATCATACCTTCCGCTGAATTTCATTAAGTTCCAATTAATCTGCCCTTTTCACCCCCCTCCCCTCGGTGCACTAACCTGCTCCTTTGTGAACTGACACAGGGATGAATTTCTTCTGCTCTGATCAAAAATAATAACCCTTAGAGCTCAGGATTAAAATAAAGAGCCGAACCAAAGCTCCTTAAACTTATTTATTTCGATGGACGTGATTAGGGAGGTCGAGCAAAACAAAAAAAGGTAATTCAAGATTTAAAATCAATTTCTGCAAGACCCTGGCCCTTTAAATACATTTGGGATGGCGTTATTAAATTAATCTAAAGCAGTTACTCAAAATGTGGGAATACCCCAGAAAAAAAAAATAATAATAAAAAAAAACTCAGTAAAAAAACTATAAAAAATATAAAACTTATTTTTTCATTAATTAATTTAAAACTAATACTTAACCAGGGTTGTTCCATGTTACTAAATCCAAGTAAAAGTGAGCACAGTAATCAAAAAGTAACTTATGAAGTGTTAAATCACTAATGATATGCAATTGATACTAAGTAAATTATCCCACTATAATGATATAAGTGAGATGTTCCAAAGCAGGGGCGGCAAAGGCAGTTTAAGGTCACCGGCCACGAATTACATAAATGTGGCTAACATCTGGATATGAGAGGAGGCACCTTACGTTTTTAAGCTCACTTATAATGTGGTCAGGAATAGCACCCGATCTGCCGTTGGAAGCCAGTATGGAGCGACGTCGGCCCAGATGGGCGCGCTAAATAAAAAGCTCCTTAGGATAAATCAATCACTGTAAAATAAATTTAACATAATCTACGATTGTTCCAACCAACAGTAGACAAACGTGTATAAAAAAGCAAAAATAGTGACTTAAGACCCCTAGTAGAAGGGCCGGCCCAAGACATAATGCCACCTGTGGCGAAGTTTAAAATGCCGCCCCCCCCGGCCGACGCCTGGGGTCATTATCTACCCTTCCTCTCCCTCCCTCCCTATTATCTACCCTATCCTCCCCCCCATTTGCACTTACCTTTCAGCAGTCCTCCGGTGAGTCTCCCTGCTCTGCCACGGTGTGCGCTGCTTTACTGCTGAGCGCCGGAAATGACGTCATTTTCCGGCGATCAGCATTACAAGCTGGCACCGAGACCGAGCTAGAGGGCGCGCAGAAGAAAGAAAAAAAAGGCTCTTGGGGCGGCAAAGTGCCGCCTCTTGAAAAGTGCCGCCTGGGGCAATTGCCCCACTCTGCTCCATGGTAGGGCCGGCCCTGCCTAGTAGCACTCTTCTACATGGAGCAACCATATCTACTTTTTAAATTGACTAATTAAGGTTTTTAACCCTTATATTGATAATTATTACTCACGCTTTTAGTTTTAAGAGTTCATTGAAATGTGACGTGCCGAGGGGATATGTCGTCGACACCAGAATTCTAATCGATACATTATATAGTGACCGTTGCCTGTCTACTTTGCTCTTAGCACGCTCAATGGCCACCCTATGAGACCTTCTAATTTATCTCGCTCACTGGCACAAGACGACCAAGGACCAACAGATGTGGCGTCTACAACAACAGATTGTCTGCCTCAAATGTTCCGTCTCATTGAACACGAGGCTGATTTGTTACTCTTTATAGTGAACGGCATCTACGAATATTTAGAGATTAGAGAACGGTTTGTATTTTTGTGTTTTTTTTTGTTTTCTAAAATAAAAAAGGGTCGGGAAACCTGGTAATAACTTATTTTATGCATCATAATGAACATTACATCTACGATATAAAAACTCTTTCCACCCTATAAAGCACAGGAGGTAATCTCAAACAACGCGCGCCGCCTTGTTTTTCTGTTTCAATGTATCTTGTCGAAGATGGATTTATTGTGTATTTTTATTGCTTTCTATCTGGCATTTTATTAACCCCTCAAGGACAATGGGCGGTCCCTAAACCCATTGAAAACAATGCATTTTGAGCCCGTACATGTACGGGCGTTGTCATTAAGGGGTTAAAGATCACATATTCCCGGAAATCTACTGAATGTTTTTATTCTGATAATGGAATATCTTTTCTAGGGTCTAATATTTTCCCTTTTTTGCTATAAATAACAATTCCGACTTATAAAATTCATAATAATAAAGATGCTTAAGGATAAACGTTTGGTTAAGCAATGAGAAATTTAGGATACAAGAAATGTTTTATAGTTTATAAAACATTAAAAAAAAATACTTTAGTAGACCTGAAAATACTGATCCTTAGAAGCGAGGGATGTGAACAAAATATTATTTTTAAAATAATTTGATTAACCCCTTAAGGACAATGGGCGGTCCCTAAACCCATTGAAAACAATGCATTTTGAGCCCGTACATGTACGGGCTTTGTCATTAAGGGGTTAAGACAGTAAGTCCTTCTAAACTTTGGCCTTAGATCTTTTTTTTTTATCCTGTATATAAGGAAGAAAAGCAATGCCCATAAAAACCTGCGCTTTAGAGAATGATAATTCATACATCCAGGAGGATAAAATATTTTTACAAAAATTAGAAATTTAAGGAGCTCCTCCAAAAAGAGCATGCTGGCATTGTAATTTTTTGTTTATTTGACATTAATTTATGAAAGGTGATTAGTACTAATTTGCATCCCGCTGTGTTGGTAGCCTATGTTTCAGGAGATATTCTATCATAATGTAACAATTAATAGTTGGTGCAGTTTTGCAAGTTGAATATAAAATATTGTTCTCGCTAGAATGCAGAGTATTTTTTAATTAAATCACAAGGCTTCCGCTGATGCCAGAGATAGTGTGAGTCAGTTCCAAAACATATATATTTAAAAATAATAAAAAAATCAAATAGATGATGATTTCTTGCTCCAAAAAATCTGCGAATTGCAGTGTATGAGTGAACCCTCGGGGTTACTTCCATTCTCCGTCCTTCATGTATAACACATATTAACTAATCTAGGACTTTTTAGTACATTACCTCTGTCTCTAGTTTAAGTTGTACTGGAATTAGCTGAGAAGGTTAAGACGGAATGATGGATGAGATGTGACCCTACAAAGTTGGAGTAAGCGTTGAACGGCCCGCATTGTAATATGGTGGACTATGTTCTAACCCTCCACATCTACTGCCTTGGTCTACCTTGGTATAACAACTTAGTCCAAGGTTGGACCCACCATATTGTCAAACTAGAAGGCTATCTAGGACGCAGAGCTTATAAGGGTCACCAGCATAATGGTTCTTCTGGTGTTGGCAAACAAGTACATGAACTAGGGTGTTCTAGACACGTAAATTGCCTAGGGTGCCAGAAGCCCCAGAAGAAGTGGTAGAGGGTAATACAGCGAGGGAATTCAAACAAGCATGGGATAGACACACGGCTCCTGATTCTAAGATGAGACTAAAGACTTTTTAAGGTCTGAGACTTTATACTAGGAAAAATGGGCAGGTTAGATGGGCCAAATGGGTCTGATCTGCTGGAAAATGCTATGTTTCTTTGTCAGCAAACTACTATTTGATTCCTGTTGACGCCTAAATAAGTGGTGTTCTAAGCTCTCAGCTAGTCTTCTTCATCAGAAATGCCACCAAATGGGAAATGAGCCAACGCAAGCAACTACATGTAGCTGATTTAAGTTTCCTAACTTCAAGTGTCAATTTAAGGGGAGTTTTCTTGGAACAGCTATTCCACCATCATAGATGGAAAACAGTTTATTTTGTCCATCCAAGTTGACCAGATAAAAAGCAATGTGTTAACCAACATTTTGCTAAGTTCACCTATATGTTTGAGACGTTCCATGTCTTCTAACAAAAAATGTATACAAATATTAAATTGCATTTTTCAACAGGGTTTAACGTATTCCATTTAATTTTAGAATTCATTTTTATTATATTTGTCTTTCAGCATCCAACCATCTGTCAGCCGAATGAGCATAAAAATAAAAAATATTTCAGACATGCCACCGAGGAATAGCATCATCTCTGATCATCATCTCTTGATTTATTTTCACTATCCATTGCAGTGTCATTGAGATGAAAAATTCCCCAGTTTAATATTACCACTTTGAAATAAAATTTTATGTTATAAAAGCTATGCCTCTTTGAACACCTCTCAAACTAGAAAACTTTGTGTCCTTCGGTGCATTTACTCCTAGAAGTCCTTTAAGGAGATGTTTCCTAATACTTGACCATCTGGTGCTTTACAAACCAACAGTTTCCTGATTAACGCTACAGCTTAAGCTGTTAATTAACCCCTTAAGGACAATGGGCGGTCCCTAAACCCATTGAAAACAATGCATTTTGAGCCCGTACATGTACGGGCTTTGTCATTAAGGGGTTAAGAACGCACTTCCCATCAGTAACTATTTATGGACTTCAGGGTATTTCATGGGTATTAACCAGGGCCGGTCAGGAGATTTAAATCGACCTTGCCACTTTAAGGCCAGCAGTCCATAAATGACATACGTGAGACGACTTGCTGGATCCCCGTGGGCCACACGTTATACTCTTTGCCCATGGATGCACATTAATTGGCCAGATCTGCCGCATGAGCAGGAATAAAAGTAGATGACTAGCGCCATTTGGTAATGGCCTACTGGGCATTTGCTTGGCTTGACAGTCAGCCAATTTGGGCCTTGTATTAACCCATTAAAAGTCATATACATTTGGAAAGCTTAACAGAAGCTCTGACTTAACTTAATTAAATTATTTTAATTTGAGACTTGCTTATAAAATAGTTTTTTGCCTTTTAAAAGTAAATACGAAAAAAAAAAAAAAACATGTTGCTAATTCTTTATGGAATGTATAACTTTCAAAGTGCCAAAAGTTGGAGAAATGATCTAATACAAAGTGTTACTAAAGAGATGGAGATAAAAGATGTTGTCATTGTTTCCTGCTTCATGAGCGAAAGGGTCCCTGCAGGCTTGAAAAAAAATTTAGAATATGGTTCTGATTTTTTATTATTCCTAGACCATTGTTTTTTTGTGTTTGACGGCTTTTGAAATAGAGCATCTTTCAAATAACATTCTATTCTTTTTCTATTCTGTGTGTCGACGATATGCCTGGTTACCATGAATGCCCATTGTCTTTCCTTTTGCTAAATTATCAAAGAAAAAAAACTGACAATAGAATAGGGTCTATACAATACAAAACAAGTTTGAGATGCCCACCAAGAACAGACAGAGGATTCATAGCCTCCCAAGGAGGGACGAACCGCAGGACAGGTTATTATACGACTGTCCGTTCTTGGTGAGCATCTCAACATTGTTTTGTGTAAACTCTATACAAGCAATCTTTTTTTCTCCAAATGTAACAAGTTCTAAGAGCAAACACATAATAAATTGCAGATCTAAATCATCAGGTTTACATCTCTATAGATACAAAGTAAATATATAGGCTAAAAATGATTTATGATGCTCATAAGCAGGGCCGGCCCTACCATGGAGCACTTTGCCGCCCCAAGCGCCTTTTTTTTTTTTAAGCGGAGGAGAGAGAGGGGCGCCGAGTGGTTTTAGCTTACCCGCTCGGCGCCCCTCTTTCTCCTCTGCGAGCCCTCTAGCCCTGTCTTGTAATGCTGAGCGCCGGAAAATGACATCATTTCCGGTGCTCAGTAGTAAAGCAGCGCACACCGTGGCAGAGCAGGGAGACCAGCCGCAGGACTCCTGAAAGGTAAGTGCAAAGGAGGGGAGGATAGGGTAGATAATAGGGAGGGACCGAAAGACTTTTCTGGCAGAATGAATAGTGAAAAGTATCTGCCATCTTAGCATACCTGGGAACTCTACGGGTTTGACCCGGAGTCTCTGGGCAAAGTCTTGCTTCCCTGAGTCTCCGGGTCACCTTCTCTGGGCTGTGGGGTGTCACTTGGCCATGCCCACTTCCGCCCTCTTGAGGCTTTCTAAGGCTAGCCGTGCCCATATGCGCAGCTAGCCCTTTCCTGCAAAAGGCTAGCCCCACCACATCCAAGGCTAGCCCACCTACACCAAGAGGGGTAGCGCTAAAGTCATCTTCCTGATGCACAGATCTATTTTTTTATTATCGAATATTCAAAAATAATCCGTTCATTTTTTTTATGCCAGCGGAATGTTGATCGCCACTAAAAGCAGGGCGCCTTTCATGTCTTCTAAACAACATATGTTGTGAAATCAAGTGTGTATTAAGTAAAATACTTTTCACAGTAATCATGATTCAGTGAAGATAGGTCACTGTCGTAATTAGAATTTGGATGTCTATTGTCTTTGTATGCATATTTTATTTCAGACTTCTGCATATGTTGTTTATCTGGCATTTAATGAGCACTTGTTTCTCGCAACAAAGGCAGAAGCCAGCGACGGTAGCAGAATGAGACTGACAAACAACAGTGGAAGGAGAATTAGGTGACGCTGAGCTGTGGCCTAGATAACGTTCCTCATTCAGACAGATCATTGAAATGCTCAAAATTCCAACGCTGCTTGGTATCAACACATTAATTATGCAGCAGTGATGCATGCCAATGGAGAAACAATATTTTGATTCGGGTAATGAGATTCAGATGATAATACGTTTATTTTTTAAAATGTTTTTAAACATGTTCACTTGCAGTAGTTTCTGTAATTTAAGTTCAGGGTATAGCTATATAAATGGTACAAAGTGATTGATCTAATTCCTTTTGCCTCAGTTGGGTGCTGTGCCAGGCGCGGTGGATCCTTTTGAGTGGAGTGCCGGAATGTGACGTCCATACCAGGGAACTCTCCCGGTTTGAGCCACTTTCCCCTGATCCATACCCAGTTACTGACCAATAAAGGCTTCCTGGGGCTAGCTCAGTTTTATCTAGCACCACCCATATGTGTAACCAATCCCCTAGAAGAGGGAGAGATCCAGGTAGCCTACTATGGGAAGTTCACAGGTATGATGACATCACATCCTGGTGCTCCGTAGAACAGACAATGGCTGCAAAGGTCGGTGTGTGGGGGGGGTCTGCACTGGGACAGTCATAGGGCAACCTTTAACATATAAACACCACTGACAGTAGGTGGGAGATAACATAATGGAAAGGAATACGCAAGTAGAGCCTCAAAACAGGACGTCAACTGCTTTCACAACATACGTAATAATGGGTTACCAATAGACTTGTGCATTCCCATTCGTACAAATTTTAAGAAATGTCCCCATCTCTGCTTTCGCCATCGTCACTTCTCTGCGTTCTTCTTTCCTCTTCAGCAATCTTCCCTCTGTTTTAAAATAACGAAACATATCTTCTAATACTCTGTTGGGTTCCCTAGAACATATTTTTTTCTCCCAACATCTCAACAGCCATCTTGAATATTTTCATTAACTTCTCAAGTTTTATATGTAGGATTGCTTTCTCCCCCCATTCCCTTCTACCACGTTGTCTGTGCCCTGTTGCAGGAGTACTCTGAAGAGGAGAGAAGAATGGAGATGGGGAAGTGGCTGACAAAGAAGGTAGGGAGAGAGTAGGAGGGAGTGAGAATAAGTCATAAAAAACAACAAATTAAATTTCTAAAAGAAAAAAAAAACTCTGAATTTTATCCGAATTGAAAATTAAATTAATTGTCCGAATTGTTTTTGGTCCATGTGCACGTCTAGTTACTAATAAGCTTTTATTCGAATCAGTAATCACTAATATATAAATTGATCATATATAAAATTATTTTTATTATTATTATTATTATTATTATTATATAGCATATCATATATATTATCTTATAATAAAATATATTATCATATGTAATTATGAAAAAAAAAATATTTGGAGGACGGACAGATACAATATTTTTAACTGACCTTAAAATCTAAAACTATATATATATATATATATTTTTTTTTAATGTTACATTTCCAATAAAATGCTTTTATTAATCGCTTTCCAAACGTTATTACGTTTGCGAGCGGCAGTCATGGAAAAACAGCGGCAGCCACTTTTAGCAGTTTTGCCCTCGCAGTCAGAAGCAGTTACTTTATAGATCACTTATGTGATATCAGAGGAATACAAACTCAGTAGTCAGTCTGTGAAACCCGCTGTGAATCTCATCAGATAAAGCAGCTGTAAACTGCATTTACAACTGTGACGAGGGCAGCGGGTGCAGTGCATGCTGTAAGCGTCACCCTACGCGGATGTTTTGATGTGTAGAGTCGCACATATGTCAATACCCAACAATTTAATAAAAATACATATTTTTTAACCCCTTAAGGACAATGGGCGCTCCCTAAACCCATTGAAAACAATGCATTTTGAGCCCGTACATGTACGGGCTTTGTCATTAAGGGGTTAAATTGGTGATTGTTAGTCTTCATTGACGGAATAAGGAATAGTTGCATGCCTGAGGGGTTTAGAGAGACTGAAAGTGCGGTGGATAAGTGGAACAGACTCCCAGCAGAAATCGTAGAGGCAGTGAGGGGGCTTTAACAGGCGTGGCATAGACATACGGCTCCCGAATCTAAGACGAGGCCAACGACTGATTAAGGTTTGAGTCTTTGTAACAATGTGAAACGTGAAAACAAGGTGGGTCAAATGCCGACAGATTCTATTTTTCCTATGGTTCTATTCAAAGTAAAAATACCCCATGGAGGGCAATAAGGTACTATGGATTCCTGTACTGCCCAAGGACCAAGGTAGAATCCCAAGCTGCCTTTTGCTTATTACCCCTATTTATAATGCAGAAAGAACCTTTTTCCAATAAACCAATCACAGCTCAGCGTTTATTTCCAGCAAAATATAAAGATCCCCGCGGCGCGTCATGTGGATTCATGTTTGTTTTTTTTTTATTATACATTGAAGTTAATAGAGAATAAAATAAAGTCTGTGCTTCTTTTATTATCATGGAAGTTCTAAAAAAAATCAACAAAAATAATATAAAATATTTTACAAACTTTACAGCAGAAGGGTAGCTAGGATCCTTTTCTGGTCAAAATAATTTTTTTTTCCTTTACAAAAATTCCCATAAAACACTATTGGTGACCATCTTCACGTTCTAGTAGTTCTCAAGGTTTATTCCTAGATAAAACCATATTTTTTTTCAATTGAATGCTCCAGTAAGGTTGATATTAAGTAAAAAAAAAATAAATATATATATATATACGTTTTTTTTTTATTATTTGGGTCAGTGAGTTTGTAGAACATGTCCACCTCGGGCATTATGTTTCTACACACTTAACTAGAGGAACCACATCTTCGTCTGAAAGACAGTGCTTTCGGGAAGTCTAGCATCTCAACAATCAGTTTCATTAGTATCATGTTATCCGACGTGCATTTTTTTTTTTGCAGGATACACAAAAGTTCTGTCTTTCAAGAATATTTATAATGTATATTATTTGTCATTTCTTGACAATCTTATTGTCATTAAAAGAATTAGTGGAAGGTTCAGTGGGTGACCATTCTTTAGCTCGACTCTAATGATACATGAGCTGATTGAGAATGATTTGTGCCTCTACCTACTCGAACAGCCTGGGGGCAACGAGGAGGCAGGAGCCACTTTAAGCACGGATTCATTATAATGAGTCAAATTGAATTCTTTCGTTATCCTTGAGAAATTATTCCTATAGGAAGTAAGGGTTGGAAAGAACACGTTGAACATGCTGTTAGCTTTAAATTAAAGGAATAATGATCCTCGAAAAAGAAAAAGACATATTGTATCATTGATTTCATGTTTTATAAGAATGCGGTATACTGTTCCTCATGGGAAAGCTTTCTTTTTTGGAAACATACGGTTAAAATAACATGGAACCTGATAATTCTTATGTCTGTAACCCTGTTTTCTCAGAGCTATCATGTTTTACAAAACAAATAAGCAGATATAATAAATGTGCCTTTATTGGCTTAACTGAGTTCTATTAGAGTGCACCGTTTTTAAGTCTCCTTAGATCTCTTCTTCAGGCGTGTTATAAAGTTCTAATTGCAATTGCTCATACATGTACAGTATACAGCCTTATGCAGTACCGTGGTGGACCGTGAATTAAGATTTTGTCTGTGAAATGGAAGTTCTTTATTTAATTGGAGTGTGCATGTGAGTGTTAGCATGTAGCCAAACAGTCCATTGTTGTTATACGTTGTCTCACACTCAGGAACTCTGATCAAACCTAGAAAAAAATGAAAAAAATGGTTAACATTCCTATATCTTTTACATTCATTTATCGTTTATTCATTTTGTGACCAAAAGTGCCTCATCACTGTCAGTTTTTAAGTACCATTCCCATCATGTCTTCTTTTCATTCATATTTATCTATGTGAATGAATGCTGCATTTAAGGGTCTGGAGAGTTTGTCCTATACATATATGATGAGATACAGTACCCTGGGTGATTTGGAGTCCCATCAACAAGATAATTAGTAGGGTCATGCCAAGCTGACTAATTGGTCTTGTTTAATTATTATTATTATTATTATTATTATTATTATTATTATTATTATTACTATTATTATTATTTTTATATCACCATCAGGGTTGTTGCAGCTCTCTTTCTTCTCTAATCTGTCTGTTTTGTTCTGGCCACTTTACTTATTCACTAAATGGGGAAATGTACATTGATATAGGAGGAATTAAGCATTTCATATAATGGATTGAAGCATGGAGTTGGATTACCAAAAAAAAAAAAAATGTCAAAAAAATGTTTCATGGCATGTTAACGTACCTACACTTGTTAGGAAAAAAACTCCATTGTCTCAGTGACAATATTAACTCTTTATTCATAAGTTTGATAAGACATTATTACAAAAAATGAATAAAACACAATTTTAAAAATTCTTGTCCACTGCATTCTGATAATTGAATTAAGTGATTGCTTTGTGTGTGACATGAATTTTAACTGCCGTGGATGTGCATTGTCTCAGTCATCATGTCTCAGCGTTCAGGGTACCATGGACAGACGTCAAACACACACCACACACTGAGCAAAGACAGAGTGTGACGTTTCCCCTAAGGAAAGGTGACAAGCGTAATTAACCTCTTCATCCCTGCAGCAGTAGTACATAACTGCACACTCTAGAGAGCCAAGCATAAGTAAAAACTTAGAGGCAGCAGGTGGTTATTATCAACTGTCATACAGAGGAATAATTAATCAATCTCCTAGTGTTAGATGTATTCAATGTACGAATTTTAAATAAAAATACCCCATTATAGCTTATCTTATGGTGCTTTCCGATATAATAGGGGTTGTCAAAAGGTAAGTTTCTCTTATAGTTCCTATTTCTGCCGCCATTTTATTTTTTTATTCATTTCTTAAATTGTAAAAAAACATTATTATAATTTATATATATATATATATATATATATATATATATATATACATCCACACAGAGTTTGCCCAATTGAAAAGATAAAGCTAGATCTATTTAATTTAAATTTATAGTTTTTATGATCTATTTATACCAGTTATATAAAGAAACAAATTAAATCACATATTTTAAATATCATGCATCAATCTATTTTCTGAAGGATTATAAAGCGACTGATTGTTCTTTTACCTTGAAAAATTACCTTTTTATATTAGTGACGGCGACCCTAGCTGGAATGCTGTTACAGGATCTTATTACATAATGTGATGAAAGAAAATTAAGACATCTTTTGTGCAACAGCTTTTTGCAGAAAGAATAGTAGAACGGAGCCAAGTGGAGTTCAAGTTGACAAAAAAAAAGCAGAAATACTTCAAATTTTATTACCTTACATTTTTGTTCTTCATATAAAGTTAGATCAAGTTAGAGCTAAAGCGCTAATCTCGATATTATTATTATGGATTTATATAGTGTCCTTATATTCTTCAGCACTGTACAGAATGTGTGTAGTATACTATAGTCTTTAACCCCTTAATGACAAAGCCCGTACATGTACGGGCTCAAAATGCATTGTTTTCAATGGGTTTAAGGGGTTAAACTTACCCAGAGAACACCATGTTATATATTTACAAGGTTTGGGGATACCAATTTCCACACAGCTCAATAAAAAAAAAGGAGAAATGCCAATATTGCGGAACCAAAGAACCTTTACTGATCAAACATTAAAAACACAATCAACGGAAGAAATACAATGAAGCTCCACATATATCCTTACACACAACAAAGTCTTTGCGTCCAATAAGAGGGCCATACTGGTTGGGTCTACAAAAGGATCCAAAGGTGGCATTAGCCAGGTGAGGGGTCCAAGCAGTAGGGTTATGCTAAAGCCCACTTATACACATACCTGTTGGAGTTGGTCTCCCAAGGTGCTTTGACTGGTCTTAAGGTGTAATATATATACGGTATATTCTTATGAACAAAGAAGAAAGGTACATTCTTAGGAACAGAGGAGCGAAGCTGATCAGCTTCAAGAAGTTCCCAGGTTTACTTATTTGTTGTATGAAAGATGTTCCAGTTCATATAGGCTTCATGATTTGGTATAATTTTATCAAGAAATACAAAATTTGTCCACGAACGTTGATGACCCACAGACAAAATGCAATATTTTGCATTGCGGTCACATCTTTGGCTCCGAACGGGTTACTGAAGCGCGTTGGTTTTTTACACTTTCCAAGATACACTGCGTCACTCAGCTTAAAATATCCATAAAGCTCCCTCTCCAATCTGGGTAACAGCTGGGTAGCCTGAGGAACATTCTCGTGACATGCCTTCAAACCTAACAGGCGGTATTCCATTCACAAATCCGAAGCTCAATTTTCAGATTAAACAGATATAATGTTTTATGTTTTGTGTTCTAATTTCTGTGCTACGAAGGGGATATTCTACTTAGGTTCATAAATACTGAGACTAAAAATTAGGGCCAAGCCGGGGATGACGAGGCAGCCCTGGCACTTTAAGGCTGACAGCTGCCTAATAGCATAAGCGTGACTGACGGCTGGATATGACAGTTTACACTTTCATGCTCTTGTAGCGTGCGGCCGGGCCTTTCCAACCAGTGTCTGCTACTGGATTACAGATCCGGTGCATATGGAGCGATGTTGGGCAGCAGCCCTATGGGCATTTGTCCAGTACCCGCTGGAAATTATTTCCCAATATCATTTCCCTTATGCCGAAGATGCTCAATATCAAAAGTCTACTGAAATTCTACAAGGTATAGATAACACAGTTTTTTTTTGTCTAAAAAGAGAATTCCCAAGTGTTTTTGGGAACGCCCAAGATATACACTATGTCAGCTGTATGAGGAATATAAATTGATATACAGATAAAATTGTATAGAATATTTAATATTATCCAGCATTCTTTATTCTGTACATCTCTACGAATCTGAATAGCAAATATCATTTTCTTTTTTTTACATACAAAATGAAATTTGACGGCCCGTCTAGTCTGTTTTTCTTCCGGAGAAGGATTTTTGCATGAATAGTGCACCGAAATGAATACCGTAAATTAATTAACCCCTTAAGGACAATGGGCGGTCCCAAAACCCCTTGAAAACAATGCATTTTTAAGCATTTTTTTACATGTACGGGCTTTGTCATTAAGGGGTTAAAAATGAAGAATTCTTTACCGAGGCGATTGCTACAAAAAAAAATAATCTCAAATAGAATACAATGTGAAAAGCTCACGCTTACTAAATTTTGTCTTTCCAAAAGCTACTCGTTTGATTTATGTGCGCAAGAGTTCCCATTAAATTATGTGATGATAGGGAGGCAGCTGTTGATTCATTTGACAATTCTGTTGTAGAAAATGAGGAATTAAAATTCATGACAAACACATTTTTATGGTCTTTGTTATTTTTACGTTGGTTCAATTTACTCGCCTTTTGCTTTGGAAAAAATATATAGTTATTTTAATGATTAATTTGCAACTCATCTTATTTTATTCTGTCATGTTAAGACTGGAGTTTATAATGCTATGTTTAAAGGACATGTTTATAAGCAGTAATTCTTCAGAAAAAGCTCTACCATATGTGTGCGACAGAAACCGTACTGCCTGTCCTTTAATCATGTATAAGCATATAAAGTTCTGCTTATATGAAGCCAAAAAATACAAAAAATATCGGATTTTTTCTCAATAACATATGAGGTCTGGAGTATAGAAAATGTCTTACTGATAATGGGTCGGGTTGTATGTCTGTCAGGGGCAAACTAATCTGATTGTCCAGGTCAGCGTTGAATTACGGTTTATACCCATAAGGCCGAGGGCAGCAGGTTCAGGGGAGAAGCATTGTCCTTGCTGCAAAACTGGGTGGCAGATTGCCCTCTTAATGAGCTCAATGAGACCTCTGATCTCCAAAACCTACCCGTTTACATTATGGAGGCTGTGTTGGCTGCTTAAGACATGGAGAACCAGGATACCATGTCATATCCTGGCGCTCTGTAGTTAAGATGGCGGACGCAGAGGGAGCATTACTGTGGGCCCGGCCTAGGGCACCACCAAACAGAAAACAACATTTGTCCCACATTATAGATTGTCTCACTTGTCTCACACTGTTAGGTTGGTCAGGGGTTATTATGTGAACACCTGTATGGTGTCTGATCCTCAGGGGTGATATATAAACAGTGAATGTAAAACTAATGTGTGTTGCTAAAATAAACCATTAATTGGACATCAAGTTCATGGCCTTTAAGAACCATTTGACAAATCTGGCCAGCCTATTTTGTTTCTGTGAAAGGCCAGTGCTGGGCTCCAATATTTCTAATGGTGGTCTCATTGTACAATAATGATGCACACATACGCACTAATCTATGGGTGTTGTGTTGGCATCATGATATCGTAGAATGCATGTGAAATTGGGGTCCAGCTGGCACAGATAAGAAGGCTCTTCCATGAGCCTCAGCAGGTTCTCAGTAGACTTAAAATAATATTTTGGTACCAGACCAGCACATTTACCGGCCTTTGCTTCTTTCTCTTGATTTAGCTTGTCCTTTTGGTTATGACCTGGTTTTTTTCTAGCCTGACCATGTTCTTGGACTTTTGCTTTGGATTTGTTTGTTGGAATTAGACAATAACATTGCTTGGGATTTTGAATGCACCGAAAGTATTTGGTCTTGAGAGTCTCATGCTTCTCAGATTCACAAAGAAAGGTTCAGGTGTCTTGAGAATGCTTCCTCCTAATTGTAGTTCCTGAATTCTGTGGAAACCTTTTAAAATCCAAGAAAAGAGAAGGGCTTAAACTGAAGTCTAACAAGTCTTCTCAAACAAAGAGCCGGACGCTATAATAGCCAGCAATTTCACCTTAAGGGCCAAGGGTTATGATCTCATCGTTATGGTTCAATGGCTCCTTGAGACCACCATTGGTCTTAAAACCATAGAAGTTTTAGTAAAAGCACTCAAATAGGTACTCAAATAGTAAATTCAAGCTTCTTTGAACCTGAATGATAATTAAATTGAGGCTGAGGGGGAGAGGTAAAAAGAAAGTTAGTAAAATGTAGTTACTTTTCAGCGCCACAGACAGGGGCAGAAATAATGTAACCTCAAAAAGACTCTATATGTAAATATATATTCCCTGCTTTTATATTACATATGTATATTCCTTGCCTTCTTATATAGGGAGACTATGTTTCTAACAACACTACCCAAATGTATAAATATTCTGTTGAATAGATACTTTATATCCAATTAGATGATCAGAAAACAACATTATTATTGTTAAGATTATTATTATTATTAAGATATCATTAATTATTGTTTGTTAAACCTTTAGGTTCCATTGGCTGTCAAAGATGTACTGTACTGAACGTCAAAACCCATGACAAATTTAATGTCCGAGAGCCTCCATGCCATCTATTATTCACTTATTTTTTTTCTAAAGAAAAATACACACGATCAGGATGTTTGATGAAATGAAATGTTATAATTTGCCCCCGTCCACACAAATTATATATTCCATTATTCAAACGTACTGAAATACAACGAACGCCCAGGAAAGATCTGGTAATGCTCTCCAAATTATTGAAAACCGTGTGCGCTTTCTAAATACATTGTATTACATGTTTTCTAGGTGATTGCTGCAAAAAAAAACAAAAAAACATGCATAGCGATTTAGTTGAATAAATGAAATGAGAGGCAGGTTAACTTATCACTGTCAACAGGGAAAAATGACAGAAAAGAGAAAGCAACTGTGACCATGAAATATATTAATATATTAGTTATAAAATAACCTTAGAGTTTGGGATTTCCGCCTACCATTCTAGATAGATAGATAGATAGACAGACAGACAGACAGACAGACAGATAGATAGATAGATAGATAGATAGATAGATAGATAGATAGATAATGGATAGATAGATAGATAGATAGATAGATAGATAGATAGATAGATAGATAGATAGATAGATAGATAATGGATAGATACATAATGGATAGGTAGATGGATAGATAGATAGATAGATAGATAGATAGATAGATAGATAGATAGATAGATAGATAATGGATAGATAGACAGATAGATGAATAGATAGATAATGGATATGTAGATGGATAGATAGATAGATAGATAGATAGATAGATAGATAGATAGATAATGGACAGATAGATGGATAGACAGATAGACAGATATATAGATAGATAGATAAATAGATAGATAGATAGATACATAGATAGATAATGGACAGATAGATGGATAGACAGACAGATAGATAGATAGATAGATAGATAATGGATAGATAGACAGATAGATTGATTGATAGATAATGGATATGTAGATAGATAGATAGATAGATAGATAATGGATGGATAGATGGATAGATAGATGGATAGGAAGATGGATAGATAGACAGATAGATAGATAGATTGATAGATAATGGATAGATAGATGGATAGATAGATAGATAGATAGGAAGATGGATTGATAGATAGATAGATAGATAGATAGATAGATAGATAGATAGATAGATAGATAGATAATGGATAGATAGACGGATAGATAGATAGATAGATAGATAGATAGATAGATAGATGGATAGGAAGATGGATTGATAGATAGATAGATAGATAGATAGATAGATTGATAGATAATGGATAGATAGATGGATAGATAGATAGATAGATAGATAGGAAGATGGATTGATAGATAGATAGATAGATAGATAGATAGATAGATAGATAGATAGATAGATAGATAATGGATAGATAGACGGATAGATAGATAGATAGATAGATGGATAGATAGATAGATGGATAGATGGATAGATAGATAGATAGATAGATAGATAGATAGATAGATAGATAGATAGATAGAAAGATTACTTTGATATTTTGTTGAAGGTTCACGTTGTTTTTTAAATAATATTATAATCATACATCTTGAATTTGAATTTAAAGCTATGTTCATAAAGATCATTGCTACTTACAACAAAAAATGTAAATTTGTATACTAAAATCTAATCCGAATCTGAAAACAATATACAAATATTCTTTGTATATGCAAATATTGTTAACCCCTTAATAACAAGGCCTGTACATGTACGGGCTCAAAATGCATTGTTTTCAATGGGTTTTGGGACCGCCCATTGTCCTCAATGGGTTAAAAATTTCCATTTGACTTATATACATTATATACATCAGCTTCTACATAGTGCATAACAATAGTTTCCTAATGTTTTGATGCATTGAGATAAAAAAAAGAGTCTAAAATACCATATTCATTTATCAAAAGCAGTATTTATTGATATTATGCATTGAATTGAAAGGTCAAGTAACTTAAATGCTAAAAAAAAAAAAAAAAAAGAAAAAGAAACTATTATGAATGATTTTGCTAAAATAGGATCTGACAATGTTTTCGTCCCTCTCCGTATGAAGTTTTCTAAGATCGATATAAAGAAGACAAATTGAAAACTCGTTGTACCTTTATGACTACAAGTGTTAAAGAAACACAAATTAACATGATTAAAGAACTACAGTATTGATCCAGTTTGCTTTTTTGAGAACCCAGAGGTACGGTACGAATCCGTTACATGAAATCCCATATTTCATTCCGTTCCAAAATGATGCATTAGATGAGCTTTGCAACAAAATAAATAAATGCCCTTTCTGAGTCCCAAATAAAGACTTGAATTCCCGAGCTACTTTAAAGCGGAGATGCCGACCCAAAATGTGCTTTATGAATCATAAAGGATTGATTTCTATGTTATCCTATCAGAGGACGCATAGGTCCGAGCCAGTTTATAACGCACTCGGCTGATGGTAAGACACAAAAGCACAATGAAGTGTTAATGGGTTGTCCACATAGAAGGAAGTTTCTTACAGAAAATTAACCCCTTAATGACAAAGCCTGTACATGAACGGGCTCAAAATGCATTGTTTTCAATGGGTTTAGGGACCGCCCATTGTCCTTAAGGGGTTAAGCAAGTATCTCAGTATATTGCTCAAGGTTCTTCACCATTCCTTCCTCGTTACCCAGTGCGGGTAATTTATCACCTGAGATTTTTTTATTTTTTTTGTAATAGCAATTACAGTGTTAAATGGTGTTGTAAGAGTAATCACGTGACCCATTGAAGTCATTTCGCAACCCAACATTGGAGCCTAATCTCCTACTCCAAGAGCTTTGCTTTAGACCAATTACATTGCTGTTCACACTCACCTATATTTCCCAATTTAAGATCCTAAAACTATGATTCAGGTATTGAGTGATCAATAGATCTCTACGCAAGCACTAAAATGCTTTTACTAGAACTTCTATGGTTTTAAGACCAATGGTGGTCTCAAGGAGCCATTGAACCATAACGAGGAGATCATAACCCTTGGCCCTTAAGGTGAAATTGCTGGTTATTATAGCGTCCGGCTCTTTGTTTGAGAAGACTTGTTAGACTTCAGTTTAAGCTCTTCTCTTTTCTTGGATTTTAAAAGCTTTCCACAGAATTGAGGAACTACAATTTCTTTAAGGATATTCCGGATCAAAAAGAGCACAAAGCCAACTACCCGGCACCTTCGACGAGGGCGAATATACGTATGTAAGAATCCTACAAAGAACAAAAGAAGTCTACGTTTCATTAGAAGCATGGACTGCTATTCCATGTTGTGTCAAATCAAAGAAATGGTAAGTAGAACGCGCCGTGCTTTATTATATTCTGTTGTGATCTACCTTAATACTGCCCGGATAAACTGTACGTCACAGCATTCCAGTTAGAATCTTTTTAAATCCCAGAAAGATTTCCGTTCCGTTGTTACCGTTACCCAGCTGCCTTGTGAGTTATGAAAGACAATTCGGAAATCCAGATGAGATTGCTTCCTCTTGTCTTGTGTGCTCTTTGATCTGTGAAAAATTGTATGCCAAATCTCTTTTATAAAAAAAGGTACTTAAAAAAAAAAAGAAGAAATCTTTGTCTGTTTTTCTGTATATATATATATATATATATATATATATTTTTTATTATTATTTTTTATTTTTTTATTATTATTATTATTATTTTTTTTTTTTTTGATCATCTGGCATAATAATCCTTTATGACATATGAATATAAAATTGTTATCGGTAGTATTTTCATTTAATGTGTGATCAACATTTTTCAGCACAATAGTATAGCTTGAATCAGACGGGGAAAAAATAATCCAGATCGTGACCTTGTTACCATTTTTTTTACTAACTTCTGAAATATACAACGTGGTGCTTCCATATATAATTTGCAGAATTTTTTTTCAGCCAATGAGCATTGCAGACAGACACGTGTTATTTGTTCCAAGGCCTATACATTTTTACAGTTAAAATATTTTTAATTACTGTGTTAGAAGACATGGTTATGGTTTGTGACAACTCTCCTGGAACAATGGCAGGACTCCAATGAGTTTGCTTGTCTAACCATTCCTGGTCTCCACTTATTTCTCTGATAACGTTCCCCTCTATAAATAAAATAAATTACATTGTACATGAACATAACATAATCTGAATATCTGTTAGTTATTTTCTGAAACACTACTATTCTAAACATTTTATATTTCAGTTGTTTGCCACTAAACAGTTGACTTCCAAATCATGGGAAACCAGTGTAGGTACATCAAGAAATATGAGAAGACATGTAAAGAGAAGATCAGCGCAATGGCATGTATTGATACTGTAGATGTTATTTTACGAAATGTTCCTTATGACTTCCGAAAATACTCATTCTTAGGTTCGATTTTACATTTCTCATATGCCTGCTTTTGGCAACTTTTATAAATGTATTATTGAAAATAGAATCTGACTGGATAGAGCTGTGATTGTGTACAAAATGTGTGTATATGGATGATATCACCCTATTCTCCTTCTTTTTTTTATTTCTGGCTTTGATCTTTGAATGTATTTGGATATAAATATATATTAGAGTAAATGAATTAAAAAAATGAATTCATGCACTCTAGTTCCTAATAACAATTACTAAGAAGTGCTAAAGGTTTTCGCTTCTGGGCCAAAAAAAGTTCACAAACATAATAATGATGAACAAGAGACAAATCAAATAAGAATTTTTAAGATTTGTTTTTTAAATTTACATTTATAGACCCATAAAAATGGCAGAAACAATAAATTATGTAGTTAATCAGCATTAATGGGTAGATCTTTTGAGCTTTTGGTATTTAAGGCTTAATACTTAGAATTAAAATGTATTTCTATGTTTAATTTTAATTAGTAAGCTTAAAAAGTCAACAATTATTTACATTAAGGCAATAGAATGTTTTTTTTCCTCGGAGGTTTTAAAATAATAACTAAAATAATAAATCTACTATTTTTTAGTTCCAAATATAAATTAATAACACGATCTGACACTCTGCAGACGAGATCAAACATGTAATTAATTAAACCACTTTATTCCAGGCAGTTCTGCTTGGAATTTATTTTTCTATCTCAAATACTTTTTTTTTCCCCTCTCCCTCCTTTTAACCTCGCATGGCATTTAAAATAAAAAAAAAAACAAGGACAACTTCAAAACGAACTTCAAAACTGACCCAGACATGATCAAGATTTGATATGTAAATGAGATCTTTGGTTCTTTAATTCAAGATGAATAAAATAGCAGTTGATAATTGATCATGTTGTTTGAATAATTCTTATCACAAATGTGACATTCAAATATTTGATTTTTTGGGGCATATTTAAATGGTTCTATTGAAGCTTCGAACACCAAACATGTTTTGTTTTTGTCCTTCTAAAAGGAATTTTTTAATTTTTTTTGTAATAATTTACACTAAAAATATAAATTAATTTTCTCATTTATATTAGTAAGGTTAATACTGATAGGTAAATTAAACCATTTTATTCTCATTTTTATTTTTTTACTCCTTTTAACCTCCCATAGCAATTTTATCAGGTAGAGCATTTTAATTTAACATAAATCACAAATACAACCTGATTTGATTCTGATCTGAATCCTAAATCTGAATTTAACTCCTATTTTTAATAGGAAATGTAAAATGTTGATTAAACTGCAACTGTTACCTTCGCAACTTTTTCCATTTTTTTTTTAAATACCTTAAATACTCCAAGATTTCTTCTTAAGAAGTCCCAAAGACTTAAGCCCTACCTTTGGTTAAAGATGCTTTTTTAATTCCATGAGATATATATTTTCCCCTAGCTTACATAATTTATACAGTTTCTAGAATACTTTTCTAGATACCCATGATGTCATTTTGCTATCTACTGCATTAGGTAGAACGTTGCGTTGCATACATTATGTTTTACGCAAAATTGATGGCACTGAAGCTTCAATCTGCTGAGCTTTCCTATGCAAATACTGTAAATATCTCAGAAAATTGGAAAAAAATAAGCTAAATACCAATATATAAGCTTAACCTGTGATGGATCAAGAGCTTTAACAAGGATCGATGTGTTTCAAGGCCACGGATGAGACGGTGTTGTACATGAGTTCAATGGCATAGACGGGAGATAAATAAAGAACCCGTGGTTTATGGAATCTTTCAGCTGTTGGTATAGAGAGATTTAAATTAACGAGGAGGCTTAAAATAATGGTCATAAAAAATCTTCTATCGCGCCAATAAAAATAAAACTTCCATTGAATTCGACGTGTCTGGTAGTAGACGATACTGTTTCTGTGTGTTACTATGGTGCATAAATGTTTATATATATATATATATATATATATATATATATATAAAATAAATAATATTTATATAAAAAAATATATATATTTATATAAAAAAATATATATATATATAAATAAATATATATATATATAAATATATAAATAGTTATAGAAAAATGAATATATATATATAAAAATAAATATATATATATATATATATATAAATATATAAATAGTTATAGAAAATAAATATATATATATATATATATACAAATAAATAAATATATATATATATATATATATATATATATACACAAATAAATAAATAAATATATATATATATATATATATATATATATATATATATATATAAATATATATATATATATATATATATATAACACACATTGTTCAAAGATTTTCTCGCTCTCTTGGTCATTCATTGGAGCCAGACTCTAACATTTAAAAAGCTTCTTGCACAATAACAGAGATTTGAGTCATATTACACCCACGTGGCCCTCAAATTGGCACCTGTACACTTGTAATAGATGGTGGCTGATGGATACAAAAGGTATCGCTGAATAGGAGTCAGCTACCTAGACAAACAGTTATTCGATTCATCATTGAAGTGGGTTTAGCCTCCTCCACTTGATTAACCGGTTATAAAAGGAACCAAGATAGAAAAAAGAAAGAAAAAAAATTAAGTGGATAAGCTTAATAATAAGCTGATGAGATGTCTGCGAGGCAAATCTCTGGTGAATGAAAAAAAGACTTTGGCCGATTTAATTTTATTCAAAATGGTAGCGCATGTATTCTAGTAGAGAGCGTATCGTTTTTGTATTCATGTTATTTGAGATATAGTATTTATATTAATTCTGAATATTTAAAAGACATTGTTAATGTATTAATATTATAGGTCATTGCAACACAATGTTTGTTTTTGGCATACTGCAAGTGGTAAATAACAGAATGGCTCGGTCTAATACACCCAGCCAGACTTTCTGACAAAAGAATGAGGAACGGACCTCATTAGCATTGCCATAAAGCATCAGCTCAGTGTGGTGTTTTAACAGGGAAAGCCATTCATTATATCACATGACCCACAACAATGGAAGCCTCCAAGTCTCAAGATAGGGGGAGCTAGCTGGAAAAAAAATTAGATACATCCAGGTTTTACCTGATACAGAACTGGGAGTTAACCTCAAGGAGAAAATTATTTTAATCCTATGGGACATAATCTTTAAATTGGTAACATTTTCATTTACTCAGAGGTTTGAACATAAAGGCCACATAATTTACCCCATGGATGCAACGGGTTTTTGCTGGAACCTCCTGTTCCCCAAGAAAGCTTTCACTCCATCGAGTCAGAGGAAGAGTAAGACTGAATTAGACATATATACTAAATATAATGCATTTTGTATTTATTTATGCTTTGAAGAAAAAAAAAATAATGTGATTCTTTTGCATAAAATAAAAAGAATTAGCTTTAGAGTATTTTGCATAGTGAGAAATACCAAATAATCAATCTTGAATACATGTGGAATTTCAATATAACATAAATTATACTACTTTGCCTACCGAGAATAGAAAAGGAGATTTTGTGAACAAAACATGTGCTGTGTGGGTGAATATACCTCCTCCACTTCAGCGTGAGATAACGTTGCTGTGCTGACATTTCAAAATGATATTCAGCCTCCCAATAATGACACCAGATTTTTGATACATCAAGCATTTAAACATGTTATAGAATTACGTATATACAGACGGGTAAAAAATAGAAGTCCTTTTAGTTTTCGGGGGAAGTTTCCTGGCCTTTCGGTTCAGATGCAAATTGGAAGGCAACAAACAAATTTTCATTCACTCACCTCTTGCTCTGACTCATGCCCTTTCACATTCTTACTCACTCTCGCTCATGCTTTCTTTCAATGCTTCTCTAACTTCTCTGCCAACCACTTCCGTGTCCTCATCTCTTTTCCCACAGCTAGGCTTCTTCTTTTTTCCCCTTTTTGTTCCTCTTCTTTCTTCATCCACTTCTCCCCATATCTTTTTTCTTTGTCCACTTGTCTGTGATCCTGGCCTCCTGATGAACGTCCACAAAAGAACCGACCCTTTGAGGGAACGGCAGCAAGGCTGTCCCTGTGGCTCTGCACCATTTTGGTTTGGGGGTACACTTAATCCACATTGTATAGCTTGTTTTTTTTTCCTATCTGAAGAACTGTAATTAAATATCAACAAGAAATATCTTGCCACCATCTGATCCAGATAAATATTCATCTTGATGGTAAGTGATGGATCCAGATTTCAATTAAAAGAGCATTATTTATCTCATCAGTCTTGATCAAGCAGCAAAAAAGTCACAGAAATGACATTAACAAATTTGTTCATAATCTTAGCACTGCTTATGACTGACAATTCTATTAAGATGAACATTGCCTGAGATCATCAGTCCTCATAAGCCATACATATTTCAGATGTGTTAATTGCGATAGTGGCGCTGCTGGTTAATAAGTTATCAGTAAAGACCACATTTTGAGGCTTGCTTTTATGAACACAACATCTCCATTGAGTAAATATTCTGGTTTTGCCATCATTCTAGAAGAGATAAATTTGCTCAGACCCTGGAGGTGGATGACTTCCTTGTCTTTGTTCTATGTGTATGTTGGTCATTTTGACAGCATGACACAATACGTATTAACACACTTATTACCACACCTGGGGACTTCCAGGGTCCCCAAAGTCCTCTCTCTTTGGGTAGCCTGATGACATTGGTGGACGAGGTCAGAGATGTTGCGGACAGGGCTAGCCTTAACCATGTTATCATTCTATAGGGGTGGGAGAAATGGCATTGGGCAGGGAGTGGGCCATGTCTAAATGCCGCTTTAGTGACCTGGAGATTTCAGGTCATGACTCAGAGGCTCAAAGAAGAGGCGCTTCACCCAGAGAGTTTCCAGATACGCTTATTACAGAGTGCTTTTCTTCTTATATTTCCTTATGCATATTTTGAAGTACTGGCTGGTCTCTTGAGTTTAGCACCACAGGTGCCTCATTAATAGTGTCCAAAACTTGATATTAATTGCATGTGGACCTCAGTGGCTTAAAAGTCATGCACCTCCACTGATCCAGCTCCGTGGTAGGCAATATAGCCATGTTAAGATTTGATAGAACTCACCAAGATTGGGGTTCATGGATGTGATGGAATCGGAGAATCTGTCCAACCGGAATGACCTTAATGAGGCTTTTGGGAAGATGACTAGAGGCCGAAAGTAGAACATTTGTTGCTGATTCCTTTCTATTCACATCAGTACGAGATATTTCTATTGACTTTCTATCCCTTTTCCAATTTTAGTTGGTCTCCAAAGTAGACACTGCCGGTCATCCTGAGAAAAGCAGCTGGTATCTTCTTGTAACACTCTGCTTCCTTAAAAGAAGCATTGTTTTCTTAAAAAGTAATTTCTAAAGTATGAAGGAACTTTAAAAAACTTGAACGTTGACCTGGACTAACCTGGACGTTGGAACAGCATGTAATCGGCGTGGTTGTTTTCTTCAAACTCTCCAAAAATTTTAAGTGGTGGAAAAACAACTCTCAAGCAGTCTATCTACTTTTGGCTGTGTAGCCACATCAGTCTATCTATTTTTCTAATTTGTAAGCTTTTTTTTTAGTGTATCTTCATTTAAGAAAGGTATTTGTGAGATTGCAAGGTCGTTTATAGAAAAATATATAAACTCAGATAACAAAATGTTTAGTTCCAAAAATCATTAAAAAAAGAAAAAAAAAACATTTATCTTTGTCAGCAGGTTTCTGAATCTATATGGTTTTTATTGTTATTTATTAACTTTCTCTACATTCTACCTTCAATATTTTTTTTTTCTTTAATTACGTAACTTTCTTGGGTTTCTATATAAGTTTTTCGCTGCAGTTTGTAATACAGAATTTTCTTAGTCACAGCATGAGTGATATAAAGATGCCTTGAAACAGAGTGAATGGCACTGCGTGATTGATTTCTAATTACTTTCCCTCTGCAACATCTTTCGTCGTCCTGAGACTTCTTCTATGCCACCATGGGGAATAGAAGAAGAATCAGGACGACTACATGCGAGGTTACCTTGTGATTCGGAATTTTTTTTTTTCATTACGTCCCTGGAGAGATCTTATTTATGGACGTAGCATCCGAGTTTTAGTTTACAAAGCTAACAATATGTCGCATTTTTCGCCTTTGAAGTCATAGTTAACCCCTTAAGGACAATGGGCGGTCCCAAAAACCCATTGAAAACGATGCATTTTGAGCCCGTACATGTACGGGCTTTGTCATTAAGGGGTTAAATCTAATGAATGGGAATACATCACCGATAATGCAAGCGGAGCAGCTAAAACTGTAGATGGCATAATTGCTCCGTTGGAAGAGGTAACATTTACGAAGCAGGGCTTTTAATATGCAAGTGAAGCAAAACATGTTCAAGGTCATAAAGATTATTTTCCCAATCCTTGATCAAACAATAACACGATTACAATGAAAAAGTAGGCATCTAGTTATATTTTTATTTCATCTTTGTATATATATATATATATTTTTTTTTTTTTTAAAAAACAACTTCGTTTGCATAATTATGAAGTTCTATGCAGAACATTATTCTGTAACAGCTGAAATGATACAAATAGACCAATTTTGGCACCTGCCATAAAGTAAAATGGGTATCTTAATGAATTCAAATCAAACTGTAATCATTCCGGTGTAGATTTCATATTTTTAACATATGTTTGAGTCGAAATAAGAAATATTGTGTAGTTTACATGCTATTCTGTGAATTTTATTCCATGTGTATCTCCTAGTAAAAAATGTTTAGCTTGTTGTAGCATATGCATGTGAAGTAAGTCACTGGGAGGTCCAAACATGTTCAGATTTGGTCTACTGTCTTGGCATTTTGGTGCCCTTGATCATTGACCGCTGTTGGATAGATGGCTGCTAAACCCCTGATGGTCTGTAATAGGCGTAACACTGTTAATAGTAAGGATTCTGCATTTGTAGAGTGAAAAATAGAAGTAAAAAAGGAATAGGGCATAAAAGTTAAAAAATGGGTGCTTTGTGTTATGAAATGAGGTGCTTGATCCTTATAGATTAGGCATGTACTTGTAGGCATGCTAACATATTATTTAGAGGTGGATGGACTCTCTGGCGTGGCATATGTGATTATAGAAGGAGAAGAGGACCCTGCTCTTATGAGCTTGCAGTCTTACAGACCATCTTTTTGTGTTGTTATACAATTTGATACATACTTAAACAGTTGGTAGTTTATGTTTAAGTGGTTCAAACAGTCATCGATGTATCCGAGGGACAATGGGATAATTCTACTCACTCTCTCATTCTTTCACTGACTCTTTCACACTCATTCATTCTCTCTTACACATTTCGTGTTCTTTTGTCTTCCGTCGCCTGTCTTCATTCTTCGTCCTCTGCTCCTTGTGTTTTTTTTCTTCGTTTCCTTCTCCCGGTGAATTCACCTTCTCCTGAATTGGTGGAAGGAAGGGAAGGCAGTCCCCATGGCTTCGCCCTTTTTTGAAAGTGAACAGAGAGGCCAGAATAATGCAGATAGATCCATGGAGAAAAAGAGGTGCAGAAACACGTCTCTCTCTCACCGAATCTGTCTTCGTTAGTCTGGCCTCCCGGTGAATTTTGGCAAAGGGGTGGAGGCTCTGGGTCCACCCTCTCCCCCTTTTCCTCCAAATGTTATATTGGTTTTTCAAGCAACACAATAGCCGCTCAACAAATCTCGGCCATATAGTTTCAGTAACATAAAAAAAGCTCTCACGAACTGAAAAAGGAAAATATGTTATATGTGCTAGATCTGGAATAACACTTATTACAAAATAATAAGATGGCTACTTTCTGTCTTTTCTCTGCTGTGTTTCAAGTAATAAGCAACCTTTCGTGACTTGACCGACTTGGTCTGGGCTTAGACTCTAAACATTCACCTGCTCGACTGCATTGATTTTTTTTTTTTTTTTTTCATTTATCTGTTCCTTACAAAGTTCACAAAAATCCAATTCGAAAAAAACCTTAGAAATAAATTGGGGTCCGAACTACTATATCTGCAATATGATGCAACACGTCGAGCTGGATTCTACATGTTTATTGAACGGTTTCCCAGTAATTTTGCTGAGGTCAGACAGAAAAAGAACCGTGCCCCATGTATTAAGTGACTGGTGTATTGATTCACATTTTTTTTTTTCTCAGGGGGGAACGTTAAGAATTTGCCAAGGTGTTTTTCATTACCTTTGATGAATTCTCTCCTGGATCATTCTGTACTCAATTAGACGCAAATAAAAGAAAGAGGAAAAAATGTAAGATAAACAATGCAAATTAAATATTCTAAAACATCTTATTTCTGTAGTTAGTATAAACCTTAGTTTTTGGGCCATTCCACAAAGATAATGGGTTTTTATTGGTGAGCTATTTGATTATAGCTGTTAATGATTCTTATACAAATAATGATGTAGCCATTGTTTATTTGTTAATTTTTTTTAACCCCGTAATGACAAAGCCCGTACATGTACGGGCTCAAAATGCATTGTTTTCAATGGGTTTAGGGACCGCCCATTGTCCTTAAGGGGTTAATAAACAATTCTAATAATTGTAAATAAAAAATGACCTTGTTTTCATATCCCCTTCTACTTTTCTGCGCTACATAGGTCCCTCTTACTCAATGTATCCTGGCGTGTATTGAAGGTCCTGCTGTAAAAGCTCACTGAATGCAACATACATAATGTTTTTTAACCAGTAAAAATAATTCACCTTTAGGAGAAGCTGCAGCTTTAGAGCTGCAGTGCAACACCCCCACCACCAATTGTCTGCTTGAAGCAGTTAATCACTGTCAAGAAATCTCTCCTATTGAAGTCAATGGGAGCATTTTCAGTGCACACAAGGGGTCTTATTAGACCCTGTCCCAGAAACCATGCTGAACCAGTGCTGAATATATCCAGTAGGCACCATGAGCAGGGCCGGCCCTATAATGGGGCAGACTGGGGCAATAGCCCCAGGCGGCACTTTAGAAGGGGCGGCACTTTGCCGCCCCAAGCGCTTTTCTTTGTTTGTTTTTTGAAGCGGAGGAGAGAGAGAGGGGCACCGAGTGGTTTTCGCTTACCCGCTCGGCGCCCCTCTCTCTCTCTCCTCTGCGGCGAGTCTCCCTGTTCGGTCCCGGTGCCGGCTTGTAATGCAGAGCGCCGGAAGTGACGTCAATTTCCGGCGCTCAGCATTACAAGCCGGCACCGTGGCAGAGCAGGGAGACTCGTCGCAGGACTGTTTAAAGGTAAGTACGGGGGGGGGAATCGTAGATTATGGCGTCGGGGAAGTTTAAAATGCCCCCCCCCGACGTCGACGGGGGGGCGGCGTTTTAAACTTCGCCCCAGGCGGCGTTAAGTCTTCGGCCGGCCCTGACCATGAGCAGGACCTTTACTCACAGAGATACCTCTCATGCAAGTCACATAGCTGGGGAGCATGGAAAGGAGGCAGATGCACATGGTGAGCATTCTGCAGAATCCCTCCATGAATTTGCAATGGGGACCACATGAAAAGTTTAAGGGACTAATCAGTTATCATATGTATTTAAGCACATATGTCGGATGGAGTGTCCCTTTAACAGAGTCCATATTAAGTTCCAGGGATGTCCTCTCTGTCCTACTGAGGAGTTGTGGAATGGTTATCTGGTTATCTATGATCTAAATAGTGCGCTAGCCATTTAATTATTCTTTAATCATTTGAAAGTGTCATTTATATGGAGCTGCTGTTGATACCAGCCAACAAAATTCTAAGTGGACTCCAAACTTGACGGTGCATAAGTCAACTCAATATTATCTTCAGTTTTTTGTGTGATGGTAACTTAACAGACAATTTGGACAATTAGGGCAGAGCAATGAAATTAAATGAAATTTTGGAAAGAAGGGCAGAAACCTGGTAACATGATTTTACACAATTTTATTTAAAATAATAATAATAATAATGATAATAATGATAATACAAAGCTAAACTTCTTCATGATGCTGCACAGCATTTACATGCACATATTTTTTATTACTCTTTAAAAACCCAAGGCTTGATCCACGGATGACAACTACTGTCAGGGATTAAAAGCCATGCAAAGAAGTGGCTACGTTTAGACCAGGGCTCAATTTGTGTCAGATGTTGACGCTTAATTTGAAATACTATAAAAGTAAGGAAGTGATGTCTCCAACAGCTAATGCCGCCTGTCACTTGTATTAAAGTTCTTGCGGTTTGTCGGCTTATCCAAGTTAATTTGACATTTTCCCCTCATAGTAAGTGATATTCTAATAGCAGGTTTCTGCCCTTCTTTCTAAAATGTAACTCGACTGGCAGAGTTCAAACGTCGTCCTTAAAATAGTAACTGCGGTCAAACTCAACACGTCTCAGTGTTAAAAACTAGGTTCACTTATCTAACTGTATAAAAGATTTAACCCCTTAATGACAAAGGCCGTATATGTACGGGCTCAAAATGCATTGTTTTCAATGGGTTTAGGGACCGCCCATTGTCCTTAAGGGGTTAAAAATAATAAAAAAGAAATGAAGTTTTTATAGTAGGCTCTACATACAGCTCTTACTTTTTTCTTTTATTTTATTTGTTTGCCTTAATGTTTCAGATACATATGATGCTGGTAATATGAACATTAAAAAACTTAAATATTAACAAAAATAAGGGTATATTAAAGCCTTGGGGGAAATAAAAGAGGTCATGTTGCTGGATATTGCATCCAAATTTAGAAACGTAGAACTATGGAATTTGCCGGCAGATCAGCCAATCTAGTCTGGCCATTTTTGGTCTCGTCTTAGATTCAGGAGCCATATGTCTTGCCCATGCATGCTTAAGGTTTCCTCAATGTATGGGACTCTACTACTTCTTCTTGGAGGCTGCTTTACCTCTCTACCAACATCTAAACAAAGTAAAACACCCTTAATTCTCTAGATGCCCCCCCAGGGTTAGGCTTTGTCCTTCTGATAATACCTGGGAACTTCCCAGGGTAGGCTACCTAGAACTTTCCATCTTCTGGTGGCATAGCTTTGGGTGTGAGAGGGGGAAGACATGGACAAGGTTAGCGCTAGCAACATCAGGGTCTCAGGCAACGAATGGAAGTGGAATTTGAGGGGGGACTGGGCATGGCCACACCACCCCCCATGCCCTGGAAACGTGAAGAGTGACTTGGAGATCTGGGGAAACAGTCATTCACCCGGAGACTCTGAGTCAAACCCAGAGCGTTCCCAGATATGCTAATAATGAAAGCAGATTCTAAGTTTAATTTCAGAATCTATAGTCTATTTCAACGGTTTGGATCACTTATAGCCCTGGGGGTAATTTTCAGAAACTACCCTTTGATAGAAAGTAAACTTCTTCTGAGTCTCGTTGATATGAAGGGCATCAACTCATCAACCAATCCTCCTGTTTCCTACACATAAATTAATATGGAACTTTCAGGTTGCCAGTGTTACAAAAAAAAAAGTCAAGGCAGAGTAACTGCTGTCAAAAATGTTAATAATTAGTTACCTTCATAATTAAGACGGGCAGATTAGAATTCTTCCGTGAATTTTGGCCGCTAAAATGAAATTACCCAATTTAGAAGAACACTAATTGCGCTCTGGCATGCTGACCAAAGAAAACATAGCAGACCATTAATATTATTCGTTTGTCTCAATCCCTAATGACATAAACAAAACACAGACACTTTAAATAGGCCTTTACTGTTTCTATGGCAACAACCTATCACTGCCTGCTTTTGCGTCATGGGACAATTAAGCATTCCCTGAAAAAAAAAATCTAAATTAAATTACACTTTAATTCATGAAATGTTTATTTCTGGGAATGGATTGAGTACTAGGAATGTTTTTTTTGTTCTAATACGCGTTCAAGGTCATGAGCGCTACCAAGGAAATGATATTCAGTATCTATTGATATTAGTAACATCGTTTTAGTAGAGAATGGCTTAAAATCAAGATATTTTGTAATGAGATATTTGTAGCGAGGGTAACTGAGACTATATTAATTATTCATCTATCGTTTCTTCTTCCTTACACAGAATAATGTATAAACTACCATTCTTTCCTCTTAGAAAAAAAAAGGGCATTTATAAAATGCTTGTTCCATTTATAGTGAGAAATGGCTTTATAGGAATTTTATTCAAAGATAATGGTCCAAAAAATACATTACATTACAAACGGAATATCTAATAGAAAGATGTATAAAACATGCCTGCGTCCGTGGGAAAATGTATCCAACGTCTAATTCATTTGGATTTTCTACAGCCTTCTAAAACTCTGGTGGGAGTTATCATTGGCTACAATCCATTTGCACGAGGATGTACTTAGTTAAGGATGTATAAAATACAACACCGGCATTAAAAAGTAGTTATGGATGCATTGAATAGACTCTCAGCGTAGGTGGTACGGGCACACATAGATTGATAAATATGTGATGCTGTGTCTTGTATGGAATTTACAAAAGAAGACATATAAGTAAATGGACTATGAGCTTCGGTGATTAGTGGAAACACTGTATTTTTGGGCCAAGCCAAATGCTAGCTATTATTATCTGAGGTTAAGCTGATACAATCAACAATTAACCCCTTAATGACAAAGCCCGTACATGTACGGACTCAAAATGCATTGTTTTCAATGGGTTTAGGGACCGCCCATTGTCCTTAAGGGGTTAAAGGTGTGTGATAGGTTCAAATCCCATTTATTTGGTTAATGGTCAGCCGCAGAGTAAAAAACAAAAAAAGCATAAGTCCTTTGCTGGAATTACTACCTAATTGCCAGATATCTGCGCCAATTCAAAAACATTAAATAAAGATAGAAAGAACATTTGAAATAAAATGAAAATCTGTGCTATTGGGAAGACCCAACTGGTAATTCACATAAAATGATGAACAGCGTGTTCTTGTCTCCTTTCCTGCAGCTCAGCTTCTTCTCTTGCCTCCTCTTCTTCTGTCTTCTTTCTCTTTCTTCGTCCAGACCACCAGGAGCACTTCCGCAAAAGGTGCGAAGGAGCGGACAAAAAAAAAAAGAAGACCAACGGAAGAAGCGGAAGAAGACAGAAGAACAAGAAGAGGCAAGAGAGGAAGCGGAGATTCGGGAAAGGAGACAGGGACATGGAAGAGAGGGAAATTCTGGGAGAATTGGTGCCTTTCTGTGCCACTGTAGCACCCCTCTAATGAGTGGCAACCAGGGGTGGACAGCTCTCCATCCCTACTTTAGTACATCACTGGTCTGGTGGCCTTTTATGAAATCTTTGCACTGGAAAAGCAAAATGTGTTTCAAAGGCAGGATATCCAAATGACTACTTATTAGAACAAATCACTATATAATAGCTTTGTTCATGTTTTGCAATCAAAATAATAATAGTAATAATAATAATAATAATAATAAGACATTAAAAAAGCAAATTGGAACATATTTGATGAACAAGAATATTTTGGGATCAATCAGGTTTCACCTCAATTTGTGGAGGGATCTGCTTCGCCTGGCTCTTCTTTAACCTTCCAAATTTTAATTGATTGTTTATTTTTTACATTTATTTAAAAATAAGATTGTTACGTTTCTCACCTTCATATATTTAACAGGGCTCTTGAGCTTTGATTAAATTTGTCTGATGAAGCACTTTTTTATGGCTTAATTTAACGGAGAATTTTTAATTAGCAAAGATACCGGGTAACCGGCGGAGCATCTTCTCAAATGAATATTAATACCCTCTTCTGTGCTAGAAGCATGTTTGTGTGGCATTTGACTTGAGATCTCTGTATAATTTGAAGAAAATGACCCACTGGCTAATGTCTTAATATACTAACGGAACATTTATATCAAAATAAAGAATGCAGAACAATTCAAAAGAATAAACATTTCTCTGATGAAGTTTAGTAAAATGTCTTCATTGACAGAGTCAACGGGCACTCTAGTTCTAGTAAAGCGCTATCGGGATGGGTCTTCACATTAACTCAAACAGCTCATCGTTCTCGTCATTACTTAGGCATTCAAGCTTTACTAGTAGATTATTATTATGTGTTATTCTTCTGTTTGTCTTTCTGATGTCTGGTCTATGTGTTATATAATGCTTATCTGGTATTTGGTTCTGTTTCAGGGACCAGGGCTGGTGATGATGGGGCCGCCCTGGCACTTTTTGGCCAATGGCCGACTGATGCCATAAGTGTGGACAATGGCTATGATATGTGTGTGTGGATTGTCAGAGACTATGTGTTTCTGCTGCCCAGTATGAAACATAAACTGTCCCATAGTTACCTTGAATTTAGGGTCCTGCAGCACCTAACACTGGCTGCCTGAAATAATCCCAGAGCCGGACTGGGATGACTAAGTAGTTATGGCATTTATGGAACCGAAAACCCCAGACACCCCTTTCCATCAGCAGGATGCAGTTAACACTCAGCAAAGAACAATGACCTAGGATGTCCACATTTAGAATCAACTTAACACTTGAGGTGGGTCCCAAGAGATCCCTAAAGATTGAAGTTCCATACAGAACAGGCAGATGCTTAGTAGCCTGCCCTATGGTGCATCTCTTTCAGGAATGTCTCAACTTTTTGTTCACTTGTTCCACTGCAGATGAAAAGTTTCCATATTTTTGGGTGGTATTTTACCCTTCGGGGATCTCTTGGAGTCCACTCCTAGTGTAAAGGTGTGTCCAGACATAGACCACTTTGCTTGTGTGTACCTGATATGGATACCCATTGCACTACACTGATGAAGGCCATGGAGGTTTGGAGTTATGTCTATGTCTACTCTTGCAGACAGGGTCAGAAGGATACCTGTTGGACATTGTTCCTCTATAACAGCACAGGTGACCTAATACTTGCAACGTTCTAAAGCAGGGACCCAATGTTCTTCCGCGGCTGTCTAGTCACAATTGAGTTGTTCCCAAACTAGGTTGTGTTTAGCATTCAGCACCACTAGGAATGATATTTCTAATAAACCATATAGTATAAAAGTGCTTAACACTGTATCTTTAAAGAATTTCGATTAAGGCATGGTTGGAAGGCAATCCATGATCACCATATGGTAACACAAAGTAACAAAAATGAATTTCTTTCAGCTAAGAAGTTTTAGTTCCTTATTTTCTGGCACATTTTCTGTCCAACTTTGAAAATGTTATTAGATCAGTGTGAATATTATCCAAATGCAAAATCATTTCTTTCTAAGGATTCAATGATTGATGGAACAATATGTCTCGGAACAAGAGATTCTTTCATGTTCTACACCTGTTTATCACACACAAAAAAAACTAAAAAAAAAATCTCAAACCCATCTGGACATGAAAGAAAAATGTGTTTGATGGATCTTCTTTGAATGTTCTAACTTGTTTTCTTATAAAACTTTGGGATTGATATAGAGTATAGGAATGTTAGGCATTAAAGAAAAAGACATACCATGGAAACAACAAACGTTTTTTGTCTTTGTGCTTCTTGTATTGTGCAATTTTAGATTCCATCTAATCCATATGGTGTGGAAGATACTGATCAACACAAAGTGACTCTATCTTCATTCCAATATAATTATCAAGGTAGCAAAATCTAGAGGGAGATACTAGTCTGAAAGTACTGGACTTACTTATGAGCTGGTCAGTGATTTTCAACTTATAAAGTCTCACCAGACCACTGGGAACTTCCCAGGGTAGGCCACCAGGAGCTCTTCCACCGCTGGACGAGTGGTTTTCTGTATAGGATCGAGCTATCTACCTGAGAGGTGGAGTTGGACACACATAGAGATGGGGCTAGCCATGCGGATGAGTAGTTAGCCCCCGGAAAACCATGAATTAGTTGGGTATGGGAAGTCAGAAACACCTTCATACTTTTCAAAGTAAGTGAATCGAAGCCGAGGAGAAGCAGCTTTTCACCCGGAGACCTGGTGACTAGTCACATACATTGGAGTGGCTACCCATGTAAGGCGAGTGGTTAGCCCAAGATAACCTTGAATTAGTTGGGTACTGGATGGAAAGTATGGATGAGTGTGCATTTGGGCAAACCTCAGTAGGCGAGATTCTGGACAACCTCTAGATGACTTAAAACCTTCCTTAGTAAATTGATTTTGAGGCAAGACCAATATTTTGAAACATGTAGCAGCAAGATGGGAATTCTGACAGCACATGAGAAAATAACAGGGTATTTTTTATTTTTTATTTTTAAGTGAAAGCCAAGATAAAAGTGATAAATATATTGTATGGGCGGAAGAACTAGTAATTGGAAAAAATACAGGTTTTGGATGAGTTTGTGTGAATAATAAGAAGTTGTTGGATTAAAAAAAAAAAAGAATTACAAATTTCTAACCAGCTTCCACAGAAACATTTTGTTGTTTTCTCCTTGCCTTATAGAAATAACATGAACAATAAATATATTAATATGTTCTGATGATAAATGACAGAAAACGTTATAGAGCAGCTAATGTTAAGATTTAGAGTTCCATGAAAGATATTTATTGAATGTCAATTTTTGGTGGAACAGTACTGATAGCCGTTATTCCTTATTATAGAAATTCACTTTTTGTGCTTAGGTAGTATTGATTTTTTTTGTTAGCAGAATGAAACCTTGGCTTTACAAAGAAACATAATATATATATATATTTAACAAACCAAGATTGTTGGTTGTACTTCTGTACCATCTATATTTTATTTTATATTTTATTTTATATTATATTTCATATTTTATTTTATATTTTATATTTTATTTTATATTTTTTTTTATATTAAATATATATATATATATATATATATTTTTATATTATATTTTATTATATAATATATATATATATATATATATATATATATATATATATATATATTATGTAATTAAGACATATCAAAGAATTGTCCTCCCAGTCTGACATAATGACGAGGTTGTCTATCTGGGTCTTAGTTTGATTCAATCAAATACTCAAAGAATGGGTTATAGTTGTAAACGGTCAGATAATATCAATATAGAGGTTAACGTGTAAAAGCTGCAATGCCTGGTTATTTTTACTATCGCTTTCTAATATGGTATGTGACCTTAGATGGCCACCTAGGACTCCTGTCTTTCAAAGCTTGGTGGTGGGTAACTAAATGATGATCATAAAAAGTCTATGTTTGTGACCAGTGCTGGGTGACATATTTTGAGCACAGTGGAAAAATGGCAGAAAATGATACTTTTCTCCATGTGGAAAGTTTGGAAGAAGAAGAAGAAAAAACATAATCTCGTAGCAGGGTTCTCATTTGCGGCTCAAACATCTAGTAGACTTCTCTTGACATCACAACACGCGGAAGGGGCAACACGTGAAATTTTCTCAATAACTCATTGTTTTTTCTCCTTTTGACTCTACTTTCCATAGCTCATAATCCACTTCCTATACTGAATACCAGGAATAAAGCAAGAATTACTTTTATACACCATGGCTCACCATACAAATTAACATTTTCGTTATGACCCATGGTAAAGAACATTCCCATTGTTCCCATGTAGTAATACGTTAAGTTATTAAAGCATCTATGAAGAATACACTCTCTTGAAACATTTTGAGATGAGAATAAGCAAAATGTTGCATTTAGACGTTGTATACTAATATTAACTAATAGTTACCAGTTCCCGTGCATTAGGAAACTTTATAATCTCGGTGTGAAGTGCAGTTTATGTTGCCAGAAAGCATGAGACGCTATTTCACTGACTCACATCTCTATAATGCTCCGACTAAATCATTAAAATGACTCAAGAACATTTAATTCTCTGGAGGAAAGAAAACGGCTGGATGCTTACATCACAGCGATATCTTTGATAGATGATTCGTTGACAAATCTCATATTTTGTTAATCATTCAAAAAAAAAAAAAAAACTTAGCTGAAAACGATAAGGAAAAGATCTCCGACAGCAAAATCAATCATTTGGTTGTAGCTTACAAAAAAACTAAAAAATAAAAAAATAAAATAAAATGTCTATATAAATCTCGATCGTAGTTCATATTTCTTACCTTAAACTTGAGTCGTGGACGTGATATTTCAAGCCAAATTTGAACCTTTGGCAAACTGCTTATGGCCAATGTTACATTCTGGGCAACATAAAACATGAAGATTCTATCTTGGATTAGCCAAGATTCCTCCAAACAAGAGGGTCAGAGGCTGAGGTGGAAGGTTAAGAGGTTTTAACTTACTGAGAGGGTGGTAGATTAGTGGAACGATCTCCCAGCAGAAGTGGTAGAGGCTAATACAGTGAGGGGATTTAAACATGTAAGGGGTAGGCATATGGCTCCTGAATTTGAGATGAGACCAACGACTGATTAAGGTTTGAGTCTTTACAGCAGGAAAATAGGACAGAATAGACGGGGGCAGAATTATAGTCACAGGAATACCAGGCATGAAACTTTAAACCTTGTTTAATTAACTAATGCACTTGAAGAGCTGACTTAGATCGTCTCAGGGGAATATATTTATATGGTCCTTCTCCTTCTTCATGCTTAGCTCCATAGAAAAAATGGAATGTTTCTATTATTATTACTTTTTATTTATTTTTCACCTGGGGCTCTCATCAATGAGAAACTTGAAATATGATTTATGTGATAATAATAGTAGTAGTAATAAAAAATATAAAGTAATAAAAATAATAATAATAATAATAATAATAATAATTATTATTATTATTATTATTATTATTATTATTATTAATGTGATCCAGGTGATATTCATCTTAACAATAGTAATTTAAAACTATGTTAGTATCATTTTTTTTCCCCAACTCAATGCCTTTTGTAGCAAAAAATAGGAAGGTAAAAGCCAATGTTTCCTCCTCTTGGCTTGATAAGGTCACAGGAGGTCACAGGAGATAGTGGTTGCGCAACCACTATCTCCCGTGACCTCAATACCTTTTGTACCCTAAAAATCCAACATATTGGGTTGGGTGGCGCTTCATCTTTTCACAAGTGACATGACGGCTTCATTGAGTCACCTTAAATGTAGCTGGCGTCTCTAAACCGGTTCCAATACTACATGCCAGTGCTTCTATCTTACTCAGAGTCATTAACAATGTGTTTCTAGGTGGCATCACGCTGCGAATATGTCTTTGATTTCAAGCACAAATACTAATATACCAGAAGCCTGCGAGATCATCCATAATTTATAAATAGGGGAAGAAAACAATAAAGATTTGGACATAAATGAACCACGAGAGTAATATCACAAAGCAGCATTCATTATTTAAAAGCCAATTTCTGTTTGGATATTTGAATAATATGTCATATTCTAAATGGCTTTTAGCATGATCCCGAAACCATTCTCCTTGTCACCGGCAGAATACCAACATGATGAACCGGCACGGATATATATTACTCATAAGCGGGATCATCTGCATCCTGAAGACGGATACAACCAGAAAACAAGTCAAGGTCATAAAGAATGGAGTCTAATTAGTGTCATCTGCCATGGTCAGAAGGCCAAAGTCCGTGGTTGGGCGAGTGATATCCAACAACAATGGGGTACTGATCAAGGTACTTAAAAATATTAAATATAGAATATGAATCATGGTATTGATCGCCTATGTGGTGATCGATCTGGGCTCCGATTTTTGTTATATTGATATAATTCTTTTTTTGGATTTCTACAATGGAGGAAACATGTCTAGTGACCGCCCTATAGTGCGACCTTGATGATATGGGCTATCAAGAAGTGCAATAAACTGTATTTTGGGAGGGGGTTGCCATGTATACAATTGTTACTTGAGAATTAACGTAGGAGACTATTTTTGTTATTGTAGCGTATAGCGTTGGAATTTGAATTTTTAATTGGGAACTTTTCCGAAGTGGACATATAACCCATGTGAAGTGTATCTACCATCTGTGTTTTGAACCCATATCGGTACTGTCTTTGACAATGCTACAAAAAAAAAAACATTAAAAAAATTATATATATATATATATATATATATATATATATATATATATATATATATATAAATATATACCAATCATGTAATTATTTCTGTATATAATAGTCTTGCACACATGGACCAAAAACAATTCAGATTTTTTTTTCATTCTGGTTTCGGTCCATTCGTTTTCAGACTACAAGTTTTTTTTAGGTTCGGACAAAGTTTTTAGAGCTTTCTTCATTCGGAAACAAAGTTTTTTGTTCTCATCGTATATTTATAATTAGATTTTTTTGTCAGTACTTTTAATGGATAACACAATGAGGAATTTGCTAACACTACTGTAAAATACACAATTATTGTATATATATATGGTCCAGAAATGGAGATTTGCACGGGTCTCTTTAGAGACGGGTCTCTAAATAATACTTTATTCAACAAATAAGTGTTTGGGATCATCTTAATAAAGGACCATGATGTGGTCCGAAACATCGACTTGATTTTTTCTTATTCTGTTGCTTATTTGATAAATACATTATTTTTAGAGACCCGTGAGTGCAAATCTCTATTTCTGGACATTGTATGCATCTGGTAGGAGCTGTAACCAGGCAAGTAGTAATTATTGATTTATAAAAGCTGAGTGCAAGCCTTTTGCATATACCGTATTGGCTCGAATATAGGCCGCACTTTTTTCCCCCACTTTAAGTTTTTAAAGTGGGGGTGCGGCCTATATTCGGGCTCTAGCGCCCGACGCCCGGGACATGCAGTCCCGGGCGCCGGGCAGGCAGCGGGGTTAAGATACAGATCCCCCGCAGCGGTGCAGGGGACCTGCATCCTTCTCCCCGATACGCTCAGACAGCCTCCCCTGCCAGCACTTCCCACGGGGGGGGGGTGCCGGCACGGGAGGTTATCTAAGCGTTTTACCTCTGCCCACCCCCGACTTACCGGAGCAGACTCCCGGGTGTCTTGCGGGGCCGGCGGGAGACATTTACGCAATACGCGCATGCAACTTCCGGTACCGGAAGTTGCATACGCGTATTGCGTAGATGTCCCTCGCCGGCACCGCAAGACACCCGGGAGTCTGCTCCGGTAAGTCGAGGAGGGGGGGGGCAGAGGAGGACAGCGGCAGCGTATCGCGGGGAGGGAGGACAGCGGCAGCGGATCTCGGGGAGGGAGGACAGCGGCAGCGGATCTCGGGGAGGGAGGGCAGCGGATCTCGGGGAGGGAGGACAGCGGCAGCGTATCGCGGGGAGGGAGGACAGCGGCAGCGTATCTCGGGAGAGGGAGGACAGTGGCAGCGTATCTCGGGGAGGGAGGGCAGCGGATCTCGGGGAGGGAGGACAGCGGCAGCGTATCTCGGGGAGGGAGAACAGTGGCAGCGTATCTCGGGGGGGGGGACAGAGTGGCAGCATGTTTTTTTTGGTGCTTTTTTAAAGAAAAAAAACTTTTTCTTTAAAAAAGCACCAAACTTTTAGGGTGCGGCCTATATACGGGGGCGGCCTATATCCGAGCCAATACGGTATATATATTATAATCGAGGTCGTCTTCTAATCAGACCTCAAAATGTCCGCTGGAACCATGCTGCTTACCGGGCTTTGGTCGCGAGCAGCAGGAGAACAGGAAGCTAGAAGAGTGTCACATAACTCTGCCTCCCCCCTCCTTCCTCTGGGGGCGGGGCCAGAGAAGTTGCTCGCACAGCCGGGCCCCTGCAGAAGTCTTCGAGTGAGAGATCTGCAGTTCAGGTAAGGGGGTGGGGGAGGGTTTTTGAGTGATTAATGGAATTAATGAGTATTTAAATGTTTGTGAATGAGTGTGTGTTAGTATGGATGTGTAATGGGGATGGTGGTGGTAGCATGGCATAGGGAGGCTGTACTCACACTCCTATCATCCCCAGGTTCCCGCATGTACTGGCTGCCTTGGCTTGATAGGAGTGTGATTGCCGTTAGCAGTTATATATATATATATATATATATATATATATATATATATACCTTCAGAAATGCCTTTTAACCCCCTATATGCCACTCTGCCCCATGATATGCCTTTTAACCCCCTATATGCCACTCTGGCATTTATTTATTTATATATATATATATATTGATATATATAAACATTCTGGTCACATGGTAATTGTATTGTTTTGCAAGGGAATATCTGTGCATACAGCTTTCACAATGGTTTCTTTTCAGACCTTGTAACACAATTATTTGTTATTCCAAGATAACTTAGCACGGAAGCCTCCGGGGAGACATTGTTTGTGGTGTAGAATAAATAATAGCTTCCTATTTTTGTAAAAAGGTTCACTCTCGTAGCATGCAATATCCATTTAATGAACCTATATATTGGTTTCTCCTGTTATTTGTAGGTCACCGATGACACCGGACGCTAATTGAGTACATTTGTCAAACTCCAGTAGATTTTAAAAAAAAAAAGGTCTATAAAACGTCTCTTCTCTTATCTAATTCGCAATCTTCCTGCGTTCAAATTCCCAACAGTGACACGGGCTACGCAATATAATCTTATTTCGTAAAAAAAAAAAAAAAAAAAATCTCTAAATTCTTAAAATTAGATAAAATTCTATTTATTCTTTATTTTTTTATAAAATAATGGCTGTTTTGTCTAGGATTTTTATTTTTTTTCCGGTGCAGTTGGTAATGGATTCTTATGTAATATTTGTCCTGTGGCACATTCTATTCTTATCTACACTTCTGTGCCACGAACGCTTAGCTGGGAGATTTCTTTTGCCTTCTGGGTGTTTTCCATTATCATCGCACATTCTGGGACTATTTTGCACTTGGTTATCCGTCCTTTACTTCTACGCTCCTACTGTTTAATCTCTTTAAGAATTTTTTTTTTCTTTCTCCTTGGCATTACTTCTACTTTACTCTATTTCATCCTAAACTTGCATTTTATATATCTTTGTGTCAATGGCCATAGGCGACGGGCATGTGAACGACTTCAGCTCCTCTACTTTTATTTAAAATAACATCGGAACTGTCCTGTAATATTTCTACTTTTAAACACGATTATATTGAGCATTAAAATGTTCAATCTAGAACACCTACACAAAAAAACTTAAAATATTTATTTTTATGCTGCTATGGCAACAAAATCGTATAATGCTAGTTCTGCGTGAAAGGCCATTTACTCTTGGGCCAGAATTACTAGTTAAAATT